>NW_028117252.1:0-26354 GCF_964273445.1 Streptopelia decaocto | reverse complement strand
AATGGGAAGAATTGGGACAAAAATTGGAAAATTTTGAAGGGACTTTGAAAAAATTTCAACTGGAATTTTAGCCATTTTTTGACGTGAAATTGTAAACATGTGGACATGCATTTTGAAAATTCTGGAGAGAATTTTAAAAGCTTCAAGAGAATTTCAACAATTTTGAGAGGGATTTGAAAAGTTTCAATGGGAATGGGAAGAATTGGGACAAAAATTGGAAAATTTTTAAGGGACTTTGAAAAAATTTCAACTGGAATTTTAGCCATTTTTTGACGTGAAATTGTAAACATGTGGACATGGATTTTGAAAATTCTAGAGAGAATTTTAAAAGCTTCAAGAGAATTTCAACAATTTTGAGAGGGATTTGAAAAGTTTCAATGGGAATGGGAAGAATTGGGACAAAAATTGGAAAATTTTTAAGGGACTTTGAAAAAATTTCAACTGGAATTTTAGCCATTTTTTGACGTGAAATTGTAAACATGTGGACATGGATTTTGAAAATTCTAGAGAGAATTTTAAAAGCTTCAAGAGAATTTCAACAATTTTGAGAGGGATTTGAAAAGTTTCAATGGGAATGGGAAGAATTGGGACAAAAATTGGAAAATTTTTAAGGGACTTTGAAAAAATTTCAACTGGAATTTTAGCCATTTTTTGACGTGAAATTGTAAACATGTGGACATGGATTTTGAAAATTCTAGAGAGAATTTTAAAAGCTTCAAGAGAATTTCAACAATTTTGAGAGGGATTTGAAAAGTTTCAATGGGAATGGGAAGAATTGGGACAAAAATTGGAAAATTTTTAAGGGACTTTGAAAAAATTTCAACTGGAATTTTAGCCATTTTTTGACGTGAAATTGTAAACATGTGGACATGGATTTTGAAAATTCTGGAGAGAATTTTAAAAGCTTCAACAGAATTTCAACAATTTTGAGAGGGATTTGAAAAGTTTCAATGGGAATGGGAAGAATTGGGACAAAAATTGGAAAATTTTTAAGGGACTTTGAAAAAATTTCAACTGCAATTTTAGCCATTTTTTGACGTGAAATTGTAAACATGTGGACATGGATTTTGAAAATTCTGGAGAGAATTTTAAAAGCTTCAAGAGAATTTCAACAATTTTGAGAGGGATTTGAAAAGTTTCAATGGGAATGGGAAGAATTGGGACAAAAATTGGAAAATTTTTCAGGGACTTTGAAAAAATTTCAACTGGAATTTTAGGCATTTTTTGACGTGAAATTGTAAACATGTGGACATGGATTTTGAAAATTCTAGAGAGAATTTTAAAAGCTTCAAGAGAATTTCAACAATGTTGAGAGGGATTTGGAAAGTTTCAATGGGAATGGGAAGAATTGGGACAAAAATTGGAAAATTTTGAAGGGACTTTGAAAAAATTTCAACTGGAATTTTAGCCATTTTTTGACGTGAAATTGTAAACATGTGGACATGGATTTTGAAAATTCTAGAGAGAATTTTAAAAGCTTCAAGAGAATTTCAACAATGTTGAGAGGGATTTGAAAAGTTTCAATGGGAATGGGAAGAATTGGGACAAAAATTGGAAAATTTTGAAGGGACTTTGAAAAAATTTCAACTGGAATTTTAGCCATTTTTTGACGTGAAATTGTAAACATGTGGACATGGATTTTGAAAATTCTGGAGAGAATTTTAAAAGCTTCAAGAGAATTTCAACAATGTTGAGAGGGATTTGAAAAGTTTCAATGGGAATGGGAAGAATTGGGACAAAAATTGGAAAATTTTTAAGGGACTTTGAAAAAATTTCAACTGGAATTTTAGCCATTTTTTGACGTGAAATTGTAAACATGTGGACATGGATTTTGAAAATTCTAGAGAGAATTTTAAAAGCTTCAAGAGAATTTCAACAATGTTGAGAGGGATTTGAAAAGTTTCAATGGGAATGGGAAGAATTGGGACAAAAATTGGAAAATTTTGAAGGGACTTTGAAAAAATTTCAACTGGAATTTTAGCCATTTTTTGACGTGAAATTGTAAACATGTGGACATGGATTTTGAAAATTCTGGAGAGAATTTTAAAAGCTTCAAGAGAATTTCAAGAATTTTGAGAGGGATTTGAAAAGTTTCAATGGGAATGGGAAGAATTGGGACAAAAATTGGAAAATTTTTAAGGGACTTTGAAAAAATTTCAACTGGAATTTTAGCCATTTTTTGACGTGAAATTGTAAACATGTGGACATGGATTTTGAAAATTCTAGAGAGAATTTTAAAAGCTTCAAGAGAATTTCAACAATTTTGAGAGAGATTTGAAAAGTTTCAATGGGAATGGGAAGAATTGGGACAAAAATTGGAAAATTTTTCAGGGACTTTGAAAAAATTTCAACTGGAATTTTAGCCATTTTTTGACGTGAAATTGTAAACATGTGGACATGGATTTTGAAAATTCTAGAGAGAATTTTAAAAGCTTCAAGAGAATTTCAACAATTTTGAGAGGGATTTGAAAAGTTTCAATGGGAATGGGAAGAATTGGGACAAAAATTGGAAAATTTTTAAGGGACTTTGAAAAAATTTCAACTGGAATTTTAGCCATTTTTTGACGTGAAATTGTAAACATGTGGACATGGATTTTGAAAATTCTAGAGAGAATTTTAAAAGCTTCAAGAGGATTTCAACAATTTTGAGAGGGATTTGAAAAGTTTCAATGGGAATGGGAAGAATTGGGACAAAAATTGGAAAATTTTGAAGGGACTTTGAAAAAATTTCAACTGGAATTTTAGCCATTTTTTGACGTGAAATTGTAAACATGTGGACATGGATTTTGAAAGCTATAGAGAGAATTTTAAAAGCTTCAAGAGGATTTCAACCATTTTGAGAGGGATTTGAAAAGTTTCAATGGGAATGGGAAGAATTGGGACAAAAATTGGAAAATTTTTAAGGGACTTTGAAAAAATTTCAACTGGAATTTTAGGCATTTTTTGACGTGAAATTGTAAACATGTGGACATGGATTTTGAAAATTCTGGAGAGAATTTTAAAAGCTTCAAGAGAATTTCAACAATGTTGAGAGGGATTTGAAAAGTTTCAATGGGAATGGGAAGAATTGGGACAAAAATTGGAAAATTTTTAAGGGACTTTGAAAAAATTTCAACTGGAATTTTAGCCATTTTTTGACGTGAAATTGTAAACATGTGGACATGGATTTTGAAAATTCTAGAGAGAATTTTAAAAGCTTCAAGAGAATTTCAACAATGTTGAGAGGGATTTGAAAAGTTTCAATGGGAATGGGAAGAATTGGGACAAAAATTGGAAAATTTTGAAGGGACTTTGAAAAAATTTCAACTGGAATTTTAGCCATTTTTTGACGTGAAATTGTAAACATGTGGACATGGATTTTGAAAATTCTAGAGAGAATTTTAAAAGCTTCAAGAGAATTTCAAGAATTTTGAGAGGGATTTGAAAAGTTTCAATGGGAATGGGAAGAATTGGGACAAAAATTGGAAAATTTTTAAGGGACTTTGAAAAAATTTCAACTGGAATTTTAGCCATTTTTTGACGTGAAATTGTAAACATGTGGACATGGATTTTGAAAATTCTAGAGAGAATTTTAAAAGCTTCAAGAGAATTTAAACAATTTTGAGAGGGATTTGAAAGGTTTCAATGGGAATGGGAAGAATTGGGACAAAAATTGGAAAATTTTGAAGGGACTTTGAAAAAATTTCAACTGGAATTTTAGCCATTTTTTGACGTGAAATTGTAAACATGTGGACATGGATTTTGAAAATTCTAGAGAGAATTTTAAAAGCTTCAAGAGAATTTCAACAATGTTGAGAGGGATTTGAAAAGTTTCAATGGGAATGTGAAGAATTGGGACAAAAATTGGAAAATTTTTAAGGGACTTTGAAAAAATTTCAACTGGAATTTTAGCCATTTTTTGACGTGAAATTGTAAACATGTGGACATGGATTTTGAAAATTCTAGAGAGAATTTTAAAAGCTTCAAGAGGATTTCAACAATTTTGAGAGGGATTTGAAAAGTTTCAATGGGAATGGGAAGAATTGGGACAAAAATTGGAAAATTTTTCAGGGGCTTTGAAAAAATTTCAACTGGAATTTTAGCCATTTTTTGACGTGAAATTGTAAACATGTGGACATGGATTTTGAAAATTCTAGAGAGAATTTTAAAAGCTTCAAGAGAATTTCAACAATTTTGAGAGGGATTTGAAAAGTTTCAATGGGAATGGGAAGAATTGGGACAAAAATTGGAAAATTTTTAAGGGACTTTGAAAACATTTCAACTGGAATTTTAGCCATTTTTTGACGTGAAATTGTAAACATGTGGACATGGATTTTGAAAATTCTAGAGAGAATTTTAAAAGCTTCAAGAGAATTTCAACAATTTGGAGAGGGATTTGAAAAGTTCCAATGGGAATGGGAAGAATTGGGACAAAAATTGGAAAATTTTTAAGGGACTTTGAAAAAATTTCAACTGGAATTTTAGCCATTTTTTGACGTGAAATTGTAAACATGTGGACATGGATTTTGAAAATTCTAGAGAGAATTTTAAAAGCTTCAAGAGAATTTCAACAATTTTGAGAGGGATTTGAAAAGTTTCAATGGGAATGGGAAGAATTGGGACAAAAATTGGAAAATTTTTAAGGGACTTTGAAAAAATTTCAACTGGAATTTTAGCCATTTTTTGACGTGAAATTGTAAACATGTGGACATGGATTTTGAAAATTCTAGAGAGAATTTTAAAAGCTTCAAGAGGATTTCAACAATGTTGAGAGGGATTTGAAAAGTTTCAATGGGAATGGGAAGAATTGGGACAAAAATTGGAAAATTTTGAAGGGACTTTGAAAAAATTTCAACTGGAATTTTAGCCATTTTTTGACGTGAAATTGTAAACATGTGGACATGGATTTTGAAAATTCTAGAGAGAATTTTAAAAGCTTCAAGAGAATGTCAACCGTTTTGAGAGGGATTTGAAAAGTTTCAATGGGAATGGGAAGAATTGGGACAAAAATTGGAAAATTTTGAAGGGACTTTGAAAAAATTTCAACTGGAATTTTAGCCATTTTTTGACGTGAAATTGTAAACATGTGGACATGGATTTTGAAAATTCTAGAGAGAATTTTAAAAGCTTCAAGAGAATTTCAACAATTTTGAGAGGGATTTGAAAAGTTTCAATGGGAATGGGAAGAATTGGGACAAAAATTGGAAAGTTTTTAAGGGACTTTGAAAAAATTTCAACTGGAATTTTAGCCATTTTTTGACGTGAAATTGTAAACATGTGGACATGGATTTTGAAAATTCTGGAGAGAATTTTAAAAGCTTCAAGAGAATTTCAACAATGTTGAGAGGGATTTGAAAAGTTTCAATGGGAATGGGAAGAATTGGGACAAAAATTGGAAAATTTTTAAGGGACTTTGAAAAAATTTCAACTGGAATTTTAGCCATTTTTTGACGTGAAATTGTAAACATGTGGACATGGATTTTGAAAATTCTAGAGAGAATTTTAAAAGCTTCAAGAGAATTTCAACAATTTTGAGAGGGATTTGAAAAGTTTCAATGGGAATGGGAAGAATTGGGACAAAAATTGGAAAATTTTGAAGGGACTTTGAAAAAATTTCAACTGGAATTTTAGGCATTTTTTGACGTGAAATTGTAAACATGTGGACATGGATTTTGAAAATTCTAGAGAGAATTTTAAAAGCTTCAAGAGAATTTCAACAATTTTGAGAGGGATTTGAAAAGTTTCAATGGGAATGGGAAGAATTGAAACAAAAATTGGAAAATTTTTAAGGGACTTTGAAAAAATTTCAACTGGAATTTTAGCCATTTTTTGACGTGAAATTGTAAACATGTGGACATGGATTTTGAAAATTCTAGAGAGAATTTTAAAAGCTTCAAGAGAATTTCAACAATTTTGAGAAGAATTTGAAAAGTTTCAATGGGAATGGGAAGAATTGGGACAAAAATTGGAAAATTTTTAAGGGACTTTGAAAAATTTCAACTGGAATTTTAGCCATTTTTTGACGTGAAATTGTAAACATGCGGACATGGATTTTGAAAATTCTAGAGAGAACTTTAAAAGCTTCAAGAGAATTACAACAATTTTGAGAGGGATTTGAAAAGTTTCAATGGGAATGGGAAGAATTGGGACAAAAATTGGAAAATTTTTAAGGGACTTTGAAAAAATTTCAACTCGAATTTTAGCCATTTTTTGACGTGAAATTGTAAACATGTGGACATGGATTTTGAAAATTCTGGAGAGAATTTTAAAAGCTTCAAGAGAATTTCAAGATTTTTGAGAGGGATTTGAAAAGTTTCAATGGGAATGGGAAGAATTGGGACAAAAATTGGAAAATTTTTCAGGGACTTTGAAAAAATTTCAACTGGAATTTTAGCCATTTTTTGACGTGAAATTGTAAACATGTGGACATGGATTTTGAAAATTCTAGAGAGAATTTTAAAAGCTTCAAGAGAATTTCAACAATGTTGAGAGGGATTTGAAAAGTTTCAATGGGAATGGGAAGAATTGGGACAAAAATTGGAAAATTTTGAAGGGACTTTGAAAAAATTTCAACTGGAATTTTAGCCATTTTTTGACGTGAAATTGTAAACATGTGGACATGGATTTTGAAAATTCTAGAGAGAATTTTAAAAGCTTCAAGAGAATTTCAACAATGTTGAGAGGGATTTGAAAAGTTTCAATGGGAATGGGAAGAATTGGGACAAAAATTGGAAAATTTTGAAGGGACTTTGAAAAAATTTCAACTGGAATTTTAGCCATTTTTTGACGTGAAATTGTAAACATGTGGACATGGATTTTGAAAATTCTGGAGAGAATTTTAAAAGCTTCAAGAGAATTTCAACAATGTTGAGAGGGATTTGAAAAGTTTCAATGGGAATGGGAAGAATTGGGACAAAAATTGGAAAATTTTTAAGGGACTTTGAAAAAATTTCAACTGGAATTTTAGCCATTTTTTGACGTGAAATTGTAAACATGTGGACATGGATTTTGAAAATTCTAGAGAGAATTTTAAAAGCTTCAAGAGAATTTCAACAATGTTGAGAGGGATTTGAAAAGTTTCAATGGGAATGGGAAGAATTGGGACAAAAATTGGAAAATTTTGAAGGGACTTTGAAAAAATTTCAACTGGAATTTTAGCCATTTTTTGACGTGAAATTGTAAACATGTGGACATGGATTTTGAAAATTCTGGAGAGAATTTTAAAAGCTTCAAGAGAATTTCAACAATTTGGAGAGGGATTTGAAAAGTTTCAATGGGAATGGGAAGAATTGGGACAAAAATTGGAAAATTTTTAAGGGACTTTGAAAAAATTTCAACTGGAATTTTAGCCATTTTTTGACGTGAAATTGTAAACATGTGGACATGGATTTTGAAAATTCTAGAGAGAATTTTAAAAGCTTCAAGAGGATTTCAACAATTTTGAGAGGGATTTGAAAAGTTTCAATGGGAATGGGAAGAATTGGGACAAAAATTGGAAAATTTTGAAGGGACTTTGAAAAAATTTCAACTGGAATTTTAGCCATTTTTTGACGTGAAATTGTAAACATGTGGACATGGATTTTGAAAGTTATAGAGAGAATTTTAAAAGCTTCAAGAGGATTTCAACCATTTTGAGAGGGATTTGAAAAGTTTCAATGGGAATGGGAAGAATTGGGACAAAAATTGGAAAATTTTTAAGGGACTTTGAAAAAATTTCAACTGGAATTTTAGGCATTTTTTGACGTGAAATTGTAAACATGTGGACATGGATTTTGAAAATTCTAGAGAGAATTTTAAAAGCTTCAAGAGAATTTCAAGAATTTTGAGAGGGATTTGAAAAGTTTCAACGGGAATGGGAAGAATTGGGACAAAAATTGGAAAATTTTTAAGGGACTTTGAAAAAATTTCAACTGGAATTTTAGCCATTTTTTGACGTGAAATTGTAAACATGTGGACATGGATTTTGAAAATTCTGGAGAGAATTTTAAAAGCTTCAAGAGAATTTCAACAATTTGGAGAGGGATTTGAAAAGTTTCAATGGGAATGGGAAGAATTGGGACAAAAATTGGAAAATTTTTAAGGGACTTTGAAAAAATTTCAACTGGAATTTTAGCCATTTTTTGACGTGAAATTGTAAACATGTGGACATGGATTTTGAAAATTCTAGAGAGAATTTTAAAAGCTTCAAGAGAATTTCAACAATTTTGAGAGAGATTTGAAAAGTTTCAATGGGAATGTGAAGAATTGGGACAAAAATTGGAAAATTTTTAAGGGACTTTGAAAAAATTTCAACTGGAATTTTAGCCATTTTTTGACGTGAAATTGTAAACATGTGGACATGGATTTTGAAAATTCTAGAGAGAATTTTAAAAGCTTCAAGAGAATTTCAACAATTTTGAGAGGGATTTGAAAAGTTTCAATGGGAATGGGAAGAATTGGGACAAAAATTGGAAAATTTTTAAGGGACTTTGAAAAAATTTCAACTGGAATTTTAGCCATTTTTTGACGTGAAATTGTAAACATGTGGACATGGATTTTGAAAATTCTAGAGAGAATTTTAAAAGCTTCAAGAGGATTTCAACAATTTTGAGAGGGATTTGAAAAGTTTCAATGGGAATGGGAAGAATTGGGACAAAAATTGGAAAATTTTGAAGGGACTTTGAAAAAATTTCAACTGGAATTTTAGCCATTTTTTGACGTGAAATTGTAAACATGTGGACATGGATTTTGAAAGTTATAGAGAGAATTTTAAAAGCTTCAAGAGGATTTCAACCATTTTGAGAGGGATTTGAAAAGTTTCAATGGGAATGGGAAGAATTGGGACAAAAATTGGAAAATTTTTAAGGGACTTTGAAAAAATTTCAACTGGAATTTTAGGCATTTTTTGACGTGAAATTGTAAACATGTGGACATGGATTTTGAAAATTCTAGAGAGAATTTTAAAAGCTTCAAGAGAATTTCAACAATTTTGAGAGGGATTTGAAAAGTTTCAATGGGAATGGGAAGAATTGGGACAAAAATTGGAAAATTTTGAAGGGACTTTGAAAACATTTCAACTGGAATTTTAGCCATTTTTTGACGTGAAATTGTAAACATGTGGACATGGATTTTGAAAATTCTAGAGAGAATTTTAAAAGCTTCAAGAGAATTTCAACAATGTTGAGAGGGATTTGAAAAGTTTCAATGGGAATGGGAAGAATTGGGACAAAAATTGGAAAATTTTTCAGGGACTTTGAAAAAATTTCAACTGGAATTTTAGCCATTTTTTGACGTGAAATTGTAAACATGTGGACATGGATTTTGAAAATTCTAGAGAGAATTTTAAAAGCTTCAAGAGAATTTCAAGAATTTTGAGAGGGATTTGAAAAGTTTCAACGGGAATGGGAAGAATTGGGACAAAAATTGGAAAATTTTGAAGGGACTTTGAAAACATTTCAACTGGAATTTTAGCCATTTTTTGACGTGAAATTGTAAACATGTGGACATGGATTTTGAAAATTCTAGAGAGAATTTTAAAAGCTTCAAGAGAATTTCAACAATTTGGAGAGGGATTTGAAAAGTTTCAATGGGAATGGGAAGAATTGGGACAAAAATTGGAAAATTTTTAAGGGACTTTGAAACAATTTCAACTGGAATTTTAGCCATTTTTTGACGTGAAATTGTAAACATGTGGACATGGATTTTGAAAATTCTAGAGAGAATTTTAAAAGCTTCAAGAGGATTTCAACAATTTTGAGAGGGATTTGAAAAGTTTCAATGGGAATGGGAAGAATTGGGACAAAAATTGGAAAATTTTGAAGGGACTTTGAAAAAATTTCAACTGGAATTTTAGCCATTTTTTGACGTGAAATTGTAAACATGTGGACATGGATTTTGAAAGTTATAGAGAGAATTTTAAAAGCTTCAAGAGGATTTCAACCATTTTGAGAGGGATTTGAAAAGTTTCAATGGGAATGGGAAGAATTGGGACAAAAATTGGAAAATTTTGAAGGGACTTTGAAAAAATTTCAACTGGAATTTTAGCCATTTTTTGACGTGAAATTGTAAACATGTGGACATGGATTTTGAAAATTCTAGAGAGAATTTTAAAAGCTTCAAGAGAATTTCAAGAATTTTGAGAGGGATTTGAAAAGTTTCAACGGGAATGGGAAGAATTGGGACAAAAATTGGAAAATTTTGAAGGGACTTTGAAAACATTTCAACTGGAATTTTAGCCATTTTTTGACGTGAAATTGTAAACATGTGGACATGGATTTTGAAAATTCTAGAGAGAATTTTAAAAGCTTCAAGAGAATTTCAACAATTTGGAGAGGGATTTGAAAAGTTTCAATGGGAATGGGAAGAACTGGGACAAAAATTGGAAAATTTTGAAGGGACTTTGAAAAAATTTCAACTGGAATTTTAGCCATTTTTTGACGTGAAATTGTAAACATGTGGACATGGATTTTGAAAATTCTAGAGAGAATTTTAAAAGCTTCAAGAGAATTTCAAGAATTTTGAGAGGGATTTGAAAAGTTTCAATGGGAATGGGAAGAATTGGGACAAAATTGGAAAATTTTTAAGGGACTTTGAAAAAATTTCAACTGGAATTTTAGCCATTTTTTGACGTGAAATTGTAAACATGTGGACATGGATTTTGAAAATTCTAGAGAGAATTTTAAAAGCTTCAAGAGAATTTCAAGAATTTTGAGAGGGATCTGAAAAGTTTCAACGGGAATGGGAAGAATTGGGACAAAAATTGGAAAATTTTTAAGGGACTTTGAAAAAATTTCAACTGGAATTTTAGCCATTTTTTGACGTGAAATTGTAAACATGTGGACATGGATTTTGAAAGTTATAGAGAGAATTTTAAAAGCTTCAAGAGAATTTCAACAATTTTGAGAGGGATTTGAAAAGTTTCAATGGGAATGGGAAGAATTGGGACAAAAATTGGAAAATTTTTAAGGGACTTTGAAACAATTTCAACTGGAATTTTAGCCATTTTTTGACGTGAAATTGTAAACATGTGGACATGGATTTTGAAAATTCTAGAGAGAATTTTAAAAGCTTCAAGAGAATTTCAACAATTTTGAGAGGGATTTGAAAAGTTTCAATGGGAATGGGAAGAATTGGGACAAAAATTGGAAAATTTTGAAGGGACTTTGAAAAAATTTCAACTGGAATTTTAGCCATTTTTTGACGTGAAATTGTAAACATGTGGACATGGATTTTGAAAATTCTAGAGAGAATTTTAAAAGCTTCAAGAGAATTTCAACAATTTTGAGAGGGATTTGAAAAGTTTCAATGGGAATGGGAAGAATTGGGACAAAAACTGGAACATTTTGAAGGGACTTTGAAAAAATTTCAACTGGAATTTTAGCCATTTTTTGACGTGAAATTGTAAACATGTGGACATGGATTTTGAAAATTCTGGAGAGAATTTTAAAAGCTTCAAGAGAATTTCAAGAATTTTGAGAGGGATTTGAAAAGTTTCAATGGGAATGGGAAGAATTGGGACAAAAATTGGAAAATTTTTAAGGGACTTTGAAAAAATTTCAACTGGAATTTTAGGCATTTTTTGACGTGAAATTGTAAACATGTGGACATGGATTTTGAAAATTCTAGAGAGAATTTTAAAAGCTTCAAGAGAATTTCAACAATTTGGAGAGGGATTTGAAAAGTTTCAATGGGAATGGGAAGAATTGGGACAAAAATTGGAAAATTTTTAAGGGACTTTGAAAAAATTTCAACTGGAATTTTAGCCATTTTTTGACGTGAAATTGTAAACATGTGGACATGGATTTTGAAAATTCTAGAGAGAATTTTAAAAGCTTCAAGAGAATTTCAACAATTTTGAGAGGGATTTGAAAAGTTTCAATGGGAATGGGAAGAATTGGGACAAAAATTGGAAAATTTTGAAGGGACTTTGAAAAAATTTCAACTGGAATTTTAGCCATTTTTTGACGTGAAATTGTAAACATGTGGACATGGATTTTGAAAATTCTAGAGAGAATTTTAAAAGCTTCAAGAGAATTTCAAGAATTTTGAGAGGGATTTGAAAAGTTTCAATGGGAATGGGAAGAATTGGGACAAAAATTGGAAAATTTTGAAGGGACTTTGAAAAAATTTCAACTGGAATTTTAGCCATTTTTTGACGTGAAATTGTAAACATGTGGACATGGATTTTGAAAATTCTAGAGAGAATTTTAAAAGCTTCAAGAGAATTTCAACAATTTTGAGAGGGATTTGAAAAGTTTCAATGGGAATGGGAAGAATTGAAACAAAAATTGGAAAATTTTGAAGGGACTTTGAAAAAATTTCAACTGGAATTTTAGCCATTTTTTGACGTGAAATTGTAAACATGTGGACATGGATTTTGAAAATTCTAGAGAGAATTTTAAAAGCTTCAAGAGAATTTCAACAATTTTGAGAAGAATTTGAAAAGTTTCAATGGGAATGGGAAGAATTGGGACAAAAATTGGAAAATTTTTAAGGGACTTTGAAAAATTTCAACTGGAATTTTAGCCATTTTTTGACGTGAAATTGTAAACATGCGGACATGGATTTTGAAAATTCTAGAGAGAACTTTAAAAGCTTCAAGAGAATTACAACAATTTTGAGAGGGATTTGAAAAGTTTCAATGGGAATGGGAAGAATTGGGACAAAAATTGGAAAATTTTTAAGGGACTTTGAAAAAATTTCAACTCGAATTTTAGCCATTTTTTGACGTGAAATTGTAAACATGTGGACATGGATTTTGAAAATTCTGGAGAGAATTTTAAAAGCTTCAAGAGAATTTCAACAATGTTGAGAGGGATTTGAAAAGTTTCAATGGGAATGGGAAGAATTGGGACAAAAATTGGAAAATTTTTAAGGGACTTTGAAAAAATTTCAACTGGAATTTTAGCCATTTTTTGACGTGAAATTGTAAACATGTGGACATGGATTTTGAAAATTCTAGAGAGAATTTTAAAAGCTTCAAGAGAATTTCAACAATGTTGAGAGGGATTTGAAAAGTTTCAATGGGAATGGGAAGAATTGGGACAAAAATTGGAAAATTTTGAAGGGACTTTGAAAAAATTTCAACTGGAATTTTAGCCATTTTTTGACGTGAAATTGTAAACATGTGGACATGGATTTTGAAAATTCTGGAGAGAATTTTAAAAGCTTCAAGAGAATTTCAACAATTTTGAGAGGGATTTGAAAAGTTTCAATGGGAATGGGAAGAATTGGGACAAAAATTGGAAAATTTTTAAGGGACTTTGAAAAAATTTCAACTGGAATTTTAGCCATTTTTTGACGTGAAATTGTAAACATGTGGACATGGATTTTGAAAATTCTAGAGAGAATTTTAAAAGCTTCAAGAGGATTTCAACAATTTTGAGAGGGATTTGAAAAGTTTCAATGGGAATGGGAAGAATTGGGACAAAAATTGGAAAATTTTGAAGGGACTTTGAAAAAAATTTCAACTGGAATTTTAGCCATTTTTTGACGTGAAATTGTAAACATGTGGACATGGATTTTGAAAGTTATAGAGAGAATTTTAAAAGCTTCAAGAGGATTTCAACCATTTTGAGAGGGATTTGAAAAGTTTCAATGGGAATGGGAAGAATTGGGACAAAAATTGGAAAATTTTTAAGGGACTTTGAAAAAATTTCAACTGGAATTTTAGGCATTTTTTGACGTGAAATTGTAAACATGTGGACATGGATTTTGAAAATTCTAGAGAGAATTTTAAAAGCTTCAAGAGAATTTCAAGAATTTTGAGAGGGATTTGAAAAGTTTCAATGGGAATGGGAAGAATTGGGACAAAAATTGGAAAATTTTTAAGGGACTTTGAAAAAATTTCAACTGGAATTTTAGCCATTTTTTGACGTGAAATTGTAAACATGTGGACATGGATTTTGAAAATTCTGGAGAGAATTTTAAAAGCTTCAAGAGAATTTCAACAATTTTGAGAGGGATTTGAAAAGTTTCAATGGGAATGGGAAGAATTGGGACAAAAATTGGAAAATTTTTAAGGGACTTTGAAAAAATTTCAACTGGAATTTTAGCCATTTTTTGACGTGAAATTGTAAACATGTGGACATGGATTTTGAAAATTCTAGAGAGAATTTTAAAAGCTTCAAGAGAATTTCAACAATTTTGAGAGAGATTTGAAAAGTTTCAATGGGAATGGGAAGAATTGGGACAAAAATTGGAAAATTTTGAAGGGACTTTGAAAAAATTTCAACTGGAATTTTAGCCATTTTTTGACGTGAAATTGTAAACATGTGGACATGGATTTTGAAAATTCTAGAGAGAATTTTAAAAGCTTCAAGAGAATTTCAACAATTTTGAGAGGGATTTGAAAAGTTTCAATGGGAATGGGAAGAATTGGGACAAAAATTGGAAAATTTTTAAGGGACTTTGAAAAAATTTCAACTGGAATTTTAGCCATTTTTTGACGTGAAATTGTAAACATGTGGACATGGATTTTGAAAATTCTAGAGAGAATTTTAAAAGCTTCAAGAGGATTTCAACAATTTTGAGAGGGATTTGAAAAGTTTCAATGGGAATGGGAAGAATTGGGACAAAAATTGGAAAATTTTGAAGGGACTTTGAAAAAATTTCAACTGGAATTTTAGCCATTTTTTGACGTGAAATTGTAAACATGTGGACATGGATTTTGAAAGTTATAGAGAGAATTTTAAAAGCTTCAAGAGGATTTCAACCATTTTGAGAGGGATTTGAAAAGTTTCAATGGGAATGGGAAGAATTGGGACAAAAATTGGAAAATTTTTAAGGGACTTTGAAACAATTTCAACTGGAATTTTAGCCATTTTTTGACGTGAAATTGTAAACATGTGGACATGGATTTTGAAAATTCTAGAGAGAATTTTAAAAGCTTCAAGAGAATTTCAAGAATTTTGAGAGGGATTTGAAAAGTTTCAATGGGAATGGGAAGAATTGGGACAAAAATTGGAAAATTTTTAAGGGACTTTGAAAAAATTTCAACTGGAATTTTAGCCATTTTTTGACGTGAAATTGTAAACATGTGGACATGGATTTTGAAAATTCTAGAGAGAATTTTAAAAGCTTCAAGAGAATTTCAAGAATTTTGAGAGGGATTTGAAAAGTTTCAACGGGAATGGGAAGAATTGGGACAAAAATTGGAAAATTTTTAAGGGACTTTGAAAAAATTTCAACTGGAATTTTAGCCATTTTTTGACGTGAAATTGTAAACATGTGGACATGGATTTTGAAAGTTATAGAGAGAATTTTAAAAGCTTCAAGAGAATTTAAACAATTTTGAGAGGGATTTGAAAGGTTTCAATGGGAATGGGAAGAATTGGGACAAAAATTGGAAAATTTTGAAGGGACTTTGAAAAAATTTCAACTGGAATTTTAGCCATTTTTTGACGTGAAATTGTAAACATGTGGACATGGATTTTGAAAATTCTAGAGAGAATTTTAAAAGCTTCAAGAGAATTTCAAGAATTTTGAGAGGGATTTGAAAAGTTTCAATGGGAATGGGAAGAATTGGGACAAAAATTGGAAAATTTTGAAGGGACTTTGAAAAAATTTCAACTGGAATTTTAGCCATTTTTTGACGTGAAATTGTAAACATGTGGACATGGATTTTGAAAATTCTAGAGAGAATTTTAAAAGCTTCAAGAGAATTTCAACAATTTTGAGAGAGATTTGAAAAGTTTCAATGGGAATGTGAAGAATTGGGACAAAAATTGGAAAATTTTGAAGGGACTTTGAAAAAATTTCAACTGGAATTTTAGCCATTTTTTGACGTGAAATTGTAAACATGTGGACATGGATTTTGAAAATTCTAGAGAGAATTTTAAAAGCTTCAAGAGAATGTCAACCGTTTTGAGAGGGATTTGAAAAGTTTCAATGGGAATGGGAAGAATTGGGACAAAAATTGGAAAATTTTGAAGGGACTTTGAAAAAATTTCAACTGGAATTTTAGCCATTTTTTGACGTGAAATTGTAAACATGTGGACATGGATTTTGAAAATTCTAGAGAGAATTTTAAAAGCTTCAAGAGAATTTCAACAATGTTGAGAGGGATTTGAAAAGTTTCAATGGGAATGGGAAGAATTGGGACAAAAATTGGAAAGTTTTTAAGGGACTTTGAAAAAATTTCAACTGGAATTTTAGCCATTTTTTGACGTGAAATTGTAAACATGTGGACATGGATTTTGAAAATTCTGGAGAGAATTTTAAAAGCTTCAAGAGAATTTCAACAATTCTGAGAGGGATTTGAAAAGTTTCAATGGGAATGGGAAGAATTGGGACAAAAATTGGAAAATTTTTAAGGGACTTTGAAAAAATTTCAACTGGAATTTTAGCCATTTTTTGACGTGAAATTGTAAACATGTGGACATGGATTTTGAAAATTCTGGAGAGAATTTTAAAAGCTTCAAGAGAATTTCAAGAATTTTGAGAGGGATTTGAAAAGTTTCAATGGGAATGGGAAGAATTGGGACAAAAATTGGAAAATTTTGAAGGGACTTTGAAAAAATTTCAACTGGAATTTTAGCCATTTTTTGACGTGAAATTGTAAACATGTGGACATGGATTTTGAAAATTCTAGAGAGAATTTTAAAAGCTTCAAGAGAATTTCAACAATGTTGAGAGGGATTTGAAAAGTTTCAATGGGAATGGGAAGAATTGGGACAAAAATTGGAAAATTTTGAAGGGACTTTGAAAAAATTTCAACTGGAATTTTAGCCATTTTTTGACGTGAAATTGTAAACATGTGGACATGGATTTTGAAAATTCTAGAGAGAATTTTAAAAGCTTCAAGAGAATTTCAACAATTTTGAGAGGGATTTGAAAAGTTTCAATGGGAATGGGAAGAATTGGGACAAAAATTGGAAAATTTTTAAGGGACTTTGAAAAAATTTCAGCTGGAATTTTAGCCATTTTTTGACGTGAAATTGTAAACATGTGGACATGGATTTTGAAAATTCTGGAGAGAATTTTAAAAGCTTCAAGAGAATTTCAAGAATTTTGAGAGGGATTTGAAAAGTTTCAATGGGAATGGGAAGAATTGGGACAAAAATTGGAAAATTTTTAAGGGACTTTGAAAAAATTTCAACTGGAATTTTAGCCATTTTTTGACGTGAAATTGTAAACATGTGGACATGGATTTTGAAAATTCTAGAGAGAATTTTAAAAGCTTCAAGAGAATTTCAACAATTTTGAGAGGGATTTGAAAAGTTTCAATGGGAATGGGAAGAATTGGGACAAAAATTGGAAAATTTTGAAGGGACTTTGAAAACATTTCAACTGGAATTTTAGCCATTTTTTGACGTGAAATTGTAAACATGTGGACATGGATTTTGAAAATTCTAGAGAGAATTTTAAAAGCTTCAAGAGAATTTCAACAATTTGGAGAGGGATTTGAAAAGTTTCAATGGGAATGGGAAGAACTGGGACAAAAATTGGAACATTTTTCAGGGACTTTGAAAAAATTTCAACTGGAATTTTAGCCATTTTTTGACGTGAAATTGTAAACATGTGGACATGGATTTTGAAAATTCTAGAGAGAATTTTAAAAGCTTCAAGAGAATTTCAACAATTTGGAGAGGGATTTGAAAAGTTTCAATGGGAATGGGAAGAATTGGGACAAAAATTGGAAAATTTTGAAGGGACTTTGAAACAATTTCAACTGGAATTTTAGCCATTTTTTGACGTGAAATTGTAAACATGTGGACATGGATTTTGAAAATTCTAGAGAGAATTTTAAAAGCTTCAAGAGAATTTCAACAATTTTGAGAGGGATTTGAAAAGTTTCAATGGGAATGGGAAGAATTGGGACAAAAATTGGAAAATTTTGAAGGGACTTTGAAAAAATTTCAACTGGAATTTTAGCCATTTTTTGACGTGAAATTGTAAACATGTGGACATGGATTTTGAAAATTCTAGAGAGAATTTTAAAAGGTTCAAGAGAATTTCAACAATTTTGAGAGGGATTTGAAAAGTTTCAATGGGAATGGGAAGAATTGGGACAAAAACTGGAACATTTTGAAGGGACTTTGAAAAAATTTCAACTGGAATTTTAGCCATTTTTTGACGTGAAATTGTAAACATGTGGACATGGATTTTGAAAATTCTGGAGAGAATTTTAAAAGCTTCAAGAGAATTTCAAGAATTTTGAGAGGGATTTGAAAAGTTTCAATGGGAATGGGAAGAATTGGGACAAAAATTGGAAAATTTTGAAGGGACTTTGAAAAAATTTCAACTGGAATTTTAGGCATTTTTTGACGTGAAATTGTAAACATGTGGACATGGATTTTGAAAATTCTAGAGAGAATTTTAAAAGCTTCAAGAGAATTTCAACAATTTGGAGAGGGATTTGAAAAGTTTCAATGGGAATGGGAAGAATTGGGACAAAAATTGGAAAATTTTTAAGGGACTTTGAAAAAATTTCAACTGGAATTTTAGGCATTTTTTGACGTGAAATTGTAAACATGTGGACATGGATTTTGAATATTCTAGAGAGAATTTTAAAAGCTTCAAGAGAATTTCAACAATTTTGAGAGGGATTTGAAAGGTTTCAATGGGAATGGGAAGAATTGGGACAAAAATTGGAAAATTTTGAAGGGACTTTGAAAAAATTTCAACTGGAATTTTAGCCATTTTTTGACGTGAAATTGTAAACATGTGGACATGGATTTTGAAAATTCTAGAGAGAATTTTAAAAGCTTCAAGAGAATTTCAAGAATTTTGAGAGGGATTTGAAAAGTTTCAATGGGAATGGGAAGAATTTGGACAAAAATTGGAAAATTTTTAAGGGACTTTGAAAAAATTTCAACTGGAATTTTAGCCATTTTTTGACGTGAAATTGTAAACATGTGGACATGGATTTTGAAAATTCTAGAGAGAATTTTAAAAGCTTCAAGAGAATTTCAACAATTTTGAGAGGGATTTGAAAAGTTTCAATGGGAATGGGAAGAACTGGGACAAAAATTGGAAAATTTTTCAGGGACTTTGAAAAAATTTCAACTGGAATTTTAGCCATTTTTTGACGTGAAATTGTAAACATGTGGACATGGATTTTGAAAATTCTAGAGAGAATTTTAAAAGCTTCAAGAGAATTTCAACAATTTAGAGAGGGATTTGAAAAGTTTCAATGGGAATGGGAAGAATTGGGACAAAAATTGGAAAATTTTTAAGGGACTTTGAAAAAATTTCAACTGGAATTTTAGCCATTTTTTGACGTGAAATTGTAAACATGTGGACATGGATTTTGAAAGTTATAGAGAGAATTTTAAAAGCTTCAAGAGAATTTCAACAATTTTGAGAGGGATTTGAAAAGTTTCAATGGGAATGGGAAGAATTGGGACAAAAATTGGAAAATTTTGAAGGGACTTTGAAAACATTTCAACTGGAATTTTAGCCATTTTTTGACGTGAAATTGTAAACATGTGGACATGGATTTTGAAAATTCTGGAGAGAATTTTAAAAGCTTCAAGAGAATTTCAACAATTTTGAGAGGGATTTGAAAAGTTTCAATGGGAATGGGAAGAATTGGGACAAAAATTGGAAAATTTTGAAGGGACTTTGAAAAAATTTCAACTGGAATTTTAGGCATTTTTTGACGTGAAATTGTAAACATGTGGACATGGATTTTGAAAATTCTAGAGAGAATTTTAAAAGCTTCAAGAGAATTTCAACAATTTTGAGAGGGATTTGAAAAGTTTCAATGGGAATGGGAAGAATTGGGACAAAAATTGGAAAATTTTGAAGGGACTTTGAAAAAATTTCAACTGGAATTTTAGCCATTTTTTGACGTGAAATTGTAAACATGTGGACATGGATTTTGAAAATTCTGGAGAGAATTTTAAAAGCTTCAAGAGAATTTCAACAATTTTGAGAGGGATTTGAAAAGTTTCAATGGGAATGGGAAGAATTGGGACAAAAATTGGAAAATTTTGAAGGGACTTTGAAAAAATTTCAACTGGAATTTTAGCCATTTTTTGACGTGAAATTGTAAACATGTGGACATGGATTTTGAAAATTCTAGAGAGAATTTTAAAAGCTTCAAGAGAATTTCAACAATTTTGAGAGGGATTTGAAAGGTTTCAATGGGAATGGGAAGAATTGGGACAAAAATTGGAAAATTTTTAAGGGACTTTGAAAAAATTTCAACTGGAATTTTAGCCATTTTTTGACGTGAAATTGTAAACATGTGGACATGGATTTTGAAAATTCTAGAGAGAATTTTAAAAGCTTCAAGAGAATTTCAAGAATTTTGAGAGGGATTTGAAAAGTTTCAATGGGAATGGGAAGAATTGGGACAAAAATTGGAAAATTTTGAAGGGACTTTGAAAAAATTTCAACTGGAATTTTAGCCATTTTTTGACGTGAAATTGTAAACATGTGGACATGGATTTTGAAAATTCTGGAGAGAATTTTAAAAGCTTCAAGAGAATTTCAAGAATTTTGAGAGGGATTTGAAAAGTTTCAATGGGAATGGGAAGAATTGGGACAAAAATTGGAAAATTTTGAAGGGACTTTGAAAAAATTTCAACTGGAATTTTAGCCATTTTTTGACGTGAAATTGTAAACATGTGGACATGGATTTTGAAAATTCTGGAGAGAATTTTAAAAGCTTCAATAGAATTTCAAGAATTTTGAGAGGGATTTGAAAGGTTTCAATGGGAATGGGAAGAATTGGGACAAAAATTGGAACATTTTGAAGGGACTTTGAAAAAATTTCAACTGGAATTTTAGCCATTTTTTGACGTGAAATTGTAAACATGTGGACATGGATTTTGAATATTCTAGAGAGAATTTTAAAAGCTTCAAGAGAATTTCAACAATTTTGAGAGGGATTTGAAAGGTTTCAATGGGAATGGGAAGAATTGGGACAAAAATTGGAAAATTTTGAAGGGACTTTGAAAAAATTTCAACTGGAATTTTAGCCATTTTTTGACGTGAAATTGTAAACATGTGGACATGGATTTTGAAAATTCTAGAGAGAATTTTAAAAGCTTCAAGAGAATTTCAAGAATTTTGAGAGGGATTTGAAAAGTTTCAATGGGAATGGGAAGAACTGGGACAAAAATTGGAAAATTTTGAAGGGACTTTGAAAAAATTTCAACTGGAATTTTAGCCATTTTTTGACGTGAAATTGTAAACATGTGGACATGGATTTTGAAAATTCTAGAGAGAATTTTAAAAGCTTCAAGAGAATTTCAACAATTTTGAGAGGGATTTGAAAAGTTTCAATGGGAATGGGAAGAACTGGGACAAAAATTGGAAAATTTTTAAGGGACTTTGAAAAAATTTCAACTGGAATTTTAGCCATTTTTTGACGTGAAATTGTAAACATGTGGACATGGATTTTGAAAATTCTAGAGAGAATTTTAAAAGCTTCAAGAGAATTTCAACAATTTTGAGAGGGATTTGAAAAGTTTCAATGGGAATGGGAAGAACTGGGACAAAAATTGGAAAATTTTGAAGGGACTTTGAAAAAATTTCAACTGGAATTTTAGCCATTTTTTGACGTGAAATTGTAAACATGTGGACATGGATTTTGAAAATTCTAGAGAGAATTTTAAAAGCTTCAAGAGAATTTCAAGAATTTTGAGAGGGATTTGAAAAGTTTCAATGGGAATGGGAAGAATTGGGACAAAAATTGGAAAATTTTTAAGGGACTTTGAAAAAATTTCAACTGGAATTTTAGCCATTTTTTGACGTGAAATTGTAAACATGTGGACATGGATTTTGAAAATTCTGGAGAGAATTTTAAAAGCTTCAAGAGAATTTCAAGAATTTTGAGAGGGATTTGAAAGGTTTCAATGGGAATGGGAAGAATTGGGACAAAAATTGGAACATTTTTAAGGGACTTTGAAAAAATTTCAACTGGAATTTTAGCCATTTTTTGACGTGAAATTGTAAACATGTGGACATGGATTTTGAATATTCTAGAGAGAATTTTAAAAGCTTCAAGAGAATTTCAACAATTTTGAGAGGGATTTGAAAGGTTTCAATGGGAATGGGAAGAATTGGGACAAAAATTGGAAAATTTTGAAGGGACTTTGAAAAAATTTCAACTGGAATTTTAGCCATTTTTTGACGTGAAATTGTAAACATGTGGACATGGATTTTGAAAATTCTAGAGAGAATTTTAAAAGCTTCAAGAGAATTTCAAGAATTTTGAGAGGGATTTGAAAAGTTTCAATGGGAATGGGAAGAATTGGGACAAAAATTGGAAAATTTTTAAGGGACTTTGAAAAAATTTCAACTGGAATTTTAGCCATTTTTTGACGTGAAATTGTAAACATGTGGACATGGATTTTGAAAATTCTAGAGAGAATTTTAAAAGCTTCAAGAGAATTTCAACAATTTTGAGAGGGATTTGAAAAGTTTCAATGGGAATGGGAAGAATTGGGACAAAAATTGGAAAATTTTTAAGGGACTTTGAAAAAATTTCAGCTGGAATTTTAGCCATTTTTTGACGTGAAATTGTAAACATGTGGACATGGATTTTGAAAATTCTAGAGAGAATTTTAAAAGCTTCAAGAGAATTTCAACAATTTTGAGAGGGATTTGAAAAGTTTCAATGGGAATGGGAAGAACTGGGACAAAAATTGGAAAATTTTTAAGGGACTTTGAAAAAATTTCAACTGGAATTTTAGCCATTTTTTGACGTGAAATTGTAAACATGTGGACATGGATTTTGAAAATTCTAGAGAGAATTTTAAAAGCTTCAAGAGAATTTCAACAATTTTGAGAGGGATTTGAAAAGTTTCAATGGGAATGGGAAGAATTGGGACAAAAATTGGAAAATTTTTAAGGGACTTTGAAAAAATTTCAACTGGAATTTTAGCCATTTTTTGACGTGAAATTGTAAACATGTGGACATGGATTTTGAAAATTCTAGAGAGAATTTTAAAAGCTTCAAGAGAATTTCAAGAATTTTGAGAGGGATTTGAAAAGTTTCAATGGGAATGGGAAGAATTGGGACAAAAATTGGAAAATTTTTAAGGGACTTTGAAAAAATTTCAACTGGAATTTTAGCCATTTTTTGACGTGAAATTGTAAACATGTGGACATGGATTTTGAAAATTCTAGAGAGAATTTTAAAAGCTTCAAGAGAATTTCAACAATTTTGAGAGGGATTTGAAAGGTTTCAATGGGAATGGGAAGAATTGGGACAAAAATTGGAAAATTTTGAAGGGACTTTGAAAAAATTTCAACTGGAATTTTAGCCATTTTTTGACGTGAAATTGTAAACATGTGGACATGGATTTTGAAAATTCTAGAGAGAATTTTAAAAGCTTCAAGAGAATTTCAACAATGTTGAGAGGGATTTGAAAAGTTTCAATGGGAATGGGAAGAATTGGGACAAAAATTGGAAAATTTTGAAGGGACTTTGAAAAAATTTCAACTGGAATTTTAGCCATTTTTTGACGTGAAATTGTAAACATGTGGACATGGATTTTGAAAATTCTAGAGAGAATTTTAAAAGCTTCAAGAGAATTTCAACAATTTTGAGAGGGATTTGAAAAGTTTCAATGGGAATGGGAAGAACTGGGACAAAAATTGGAAAATTTTGAAGGGACTTTGAAAAAATTTCAACTGGAATTTTAGCCATTTTTTGACGTGAAATTGTAAACATGTGGACATGGATTTTGAAAATTCTAGAGAGAATTTTAAAAGCTTCAAGAGAATTTCAAGAATTTTGAGAGGGATTTGAAAAGTTTCAATGGGAATGGGAAGAATTGGGACAAAAATTGGAAAATTTTTAAGGGACTTTGAAAAAATTTCAACTGGAATTTTAGCCATTTTTTGACGTGAAATTGTAAACATGTGGACATGGATTTTGAAAATTCTGGAGAGAATTTTAAAAGCTTCAAGAGAATTTCAAGAATTTTGAGAGGGATTTGAAAGGTTTCAATGGGAATGGGAAGAATTGGGACAAAAATTGGAAAATTTTTAAGGGACTTTGAAAAAATTTCAGCTGGAATTTTAGCCATTTTTTGACGTGAAATTGTAAACATGTGGACATGGATTTTGAAAATTCTAGAGAGAATTTTAAAAGCTTCAAGAGAATTTCAACAATTTTGAGAGGGATTTGAAAAGTTTCAATGGGAATGGGAAGAACTGGGACAAAAATTGGAAAATTTTTCAGGGACTTTGAAAAAATTTCAACTGGAATTTTAGCCATTTTTTGACGTGAAATTGTAAACATGTGGACATGGATTTTGAAAATTCTAGAGAGAATTTTAAAAGCTTCAAGAGAATTTCAAGAATTTTGAGAGGGATTTGAAAAGTTTCAATGGGAATGGGAAGAATTGGGACAAAAATTGGAAAATTTTTAAGGGACTTTGAAAAAATTTCAACTGGAATTTTAGCCATTTTTTGACGTGAAATTGTAAACATGTGGACATGGATTTTGAAAATTCTAGAGAGAATTTTAAAAGCTTCAAGAGAATTTCAAGAATTTTGAGAGGGATTTGAAAAGTTTCAATGGGAATGGGAAGAATTGGGACAAAAATTGGAAAATTTTGAAGGGACTTTGAAAAAATTTCAACTGGAATTTTAGCCATTTTTTGACGTGAAATTGTAAACATGTGGACATGGATTTTGAAAATTCTAGAGAGAATTTTAAAAGCTTCAAGAGAATTTCAACAATTTTGAGAGGGATTTGAAAGGTTTCAATGGGAATGGGAAGAATTGGGACAAAAATTGGAAAATTTTGAAGGGACTTTGAAAAAATTTCAACTGGAATTTTAGCCATTTTTTGACGTGAAATTGTAAACATGTGGACATGGATTTTGAAAATTCTAGAGAGAATTTTAAAAGCTTCAAGAGAATTTCAACAATGTTGAGAGGGATTTGAAAAGTTTCAATGGGAATGGGAAGAATTGGGACAAAAATTGGAAAATTTTTAAGGGACTTTGAAAAAATTTCAACTGGAATTTTAGCCATTTTTTGACGTGAAATTATAAACATGTGGACATGGACTTTGAAAATTCTAGAGAGAATTTTAAAAGCTTCAAGAGAATTTCAAGATTTTTGAGAGGGATTTGAAAAGTTTCAATGGGAATGGGAAGAATTGGGACAAAAATTGGAAAATTTTTAAGGGACTTTGAAAAAATTTCAACTGGAATTTTAGCCATTTTTTGACGTGAAATTGTAAACATGTGGACATGGATTTTGAAAATTCTAGAGAGAATTTTAAAAGCTTCAAGAGAATTTCAACAATTTTGAGAGGGATTTGAAAAGTTTCAATGGGAATGGGAAGAATTGGGACAAAAATTGGAAAATTTTGAAGGGACTTTGAAAACATTTCAACTGGAATTTTAGCCATTTTTTGACGTGAAATTGTAAACATGTGGACATGGATTTTGAAAATTCTGGAGAGAATTTTAAAAGCTTCAAGAGAATTTCAAGAATTTTGAGAGGGATTTGAAAAGTTTCAATGGGAATGGGAAGAATTGGGACAAAAATTGGAAAATTTTGAAGGGACTTTGAAAAAATTTCAACTGGAATTTTAGCCATTTTTTGACGTGAAATTGTAAACATGTGGACATGGATTTTGAAAATTCTAGAGAGAATTTTAAAAGCTTCAAGAGAATTTCAAGAATTTTGAGAGGGATTTGAAAAGTTTCAATGGGAATGGGAAGAATTGGGACAAAAATTGGAAAATTTTTAAGGGACTTTGAAAAAATTTCAACTGGAATTTTAGCCATTTTTTGACGTGAAATTGTAAACATGTGGACATGGATTTTGAAAATTCTGGAGAGAATTTTAAAAGCTTCAATAGAATTTCAAGAATTTTGAGAGGGATTTGAAAGGTTTCAATGGGAATGGGAAGAATTGGGACAAAAATTGGAACATTTTTAAGGGACTTTGAAAAAATTTCAACTGGAATTTTAGGCATTTTTTGACGTGAAATTGTAAACATGTGGACATGGATTTTGAATATTCTAGAGAGAATTTTAAAAGCTTCAAGAGAATTTCAACAATTTTGAGAGGGATTTGAAAGGTTTCAATGGGAATGGGAAGAATTGGGACAAAAATTGGAAAATTTTTCAGGGACTTTGAAAAAATTTCAACTGGAATTTTAGCCATTTTTTGACGTGAAATTGTAAACATGTGGACATGGATTTTGAAAATTCTAGAGAGAATTTTAAAAGCTTCAAGAGAATTTCAAGAATTTTGAGAGGGATTTGAAAAGTTTCAATGGGAATGGGAAGAATTGGGACAAAAATTGGAAAATTTTTAAGGGACTTTGAAAAAATTTCAACTGGAATTTTAGCCATTTTTTGACGTGAAATTGTAAACATGTGGACATGGATTTTGAAAATTCTAGAGAGAATTTTAAAAGCTTCAAGAGAATTTCAACAATTTTGAGAGGGATTTGAAAAGTTTCAATG
>NW_028117253.1:0-31529 GCF_964273445.1 Streptopelia decaocto | reverse complement strand
CCTTAAAAATTTTCCAATTTTTGTCCCAATTCTTCCCATTCCCATTGAAACTTTTCAAATCCCTCTCAAAATTGTTGAAATTCTGTTGAAGCTTTTAAAATTCTCTCTAGAATTTTCAAAATCCATGGCCACATGTTTACAATTTCACGTTAAAAAAATGGCTAAAATTCCAGTTGAAATTTTTTCAAAGTCCCTTAAAAATTTTCCAATTTTTGTCCCAATTCTTCCCATTCCCATTGAAACTTTTCAAATCCCTCTCAAAATTGTTGAAATTCTCTTGAAGCTTTTAAAATTCTCTCTAGAATTTTCAAAATCCATGTCCACATGTTTACAATTTCACGACAAAAAATGGCTAAAATTCCAGTTGAAATTTTTTCAAAGTCCCTTAAAAATTTTCCAATTTTTGTCCCAATTCTTCCCATTCCCATTGAAACTTTTCAAATCCCTCTCAAAATTGTTGAAATTCTCTTGAAGCTTTTAAAATTCTCTCTAGAATTTTCAAAATCCATGTCCACATGTTTACAATTTCACGTCAAAAAATGGCTAAAATTCCAGTTGAAATTTTTTCAAAGTCCCTTAAAAATTTTCCAATTTTTGTCCCAATTCTTCCCATTCCCATTGAAACTTTTCAAATCCCTCTCCAAATTGTTGAAATTCTCTTGAAGCTTTTAAAATTCTCTCTAGAATTTTCAAAATCCATGTCCACATGTTTACAATTTCACGTCAAAAAATGGCTAAAATTCCAGTTGAAATTTTTTCAAAGTCCCTTAAAAATTTTCCAATTTTTGTCCCAATTCTTCCCATTCCCATTGAAACTTTTCAAATCCCTCTCAAAATTGTTGAAATTCTCTTGAAGTTTTTAAAATTCTCTCTAGAATTTTCAAAATCCATGTCCACATATTTACAATTTCACGTAAAAAAATTGCTAAAATTCCAGATGAAGTTTTTTCAAAGTCCCTTAAAAATTTTCCAATTTTTGTCCCAATTCTTCCCATTCCCATTGAAACTTTTCAAATCCCTCTCAAAATTGTTGAAATTCTGTTGAAGCTTTTAAAATTCTCTCTAGAATTTTCAAAATCCATGTCCACATGTTTACAATTTCACGTCAAAAAATGGCTAAAATTCCAGTTGAAATTTTTTCCAAGTCCCTTAAAAGTTTTCCAATTTTTGTCCCAATTCTTCCCATTCCCATTGAAACTTTTCAAATCCCTCTCAAAATTGTTGAAATCCTCTTGAAGCTTTTAAAATTCTCTCTAGAATTTTCAAAATCCATGTCCACATGTTTACAATTTCACGTAAAAAAATGGCTAAAATTCCAGTTGAAATTTTTTCAAAGTCCCTTAAAAATTTTCCAATTTTTGTCCCAATTCTTCCCATTCCCATTGAAACTTTTCAAATCCCTCTCAAAATTGTAGAAATTCTCTTGAAGCTTTTAAAATTCTCTCTAGAATTTTCAAAATCCATGGCCACATGTTTACAATTTCACGTCAAAAAATGGCTAAAATTCCAGTTGAAATTTTTTCAAAGTCCCTTAAAAATTTTCCAATTTTTGTCCCAATTCTTCCCATTCCCATTGAAACTTTTCAAATCCCTCTCAAAATTGTTGAAATTCTCTTGAAGCTTTTAAAATTCTCTCTAGAATTTTCAAAATCCATGTCCACATGTTTACAATTTCACGTCAAAAAAAGGCTAAAATTCCAGTTGAAATTTTTTCAAAGTCCCTTAAAAATTTTCCAATTTTTGTCCCAATTCTTCCCATTCCCATTGAAACTTTTCAAATCCCTCTCAAAATTGTTGAAATTCTGTTGAAGCTTTTAAAATTCTCTCTAGAATTTTCAAAATCCATGTCCACATGTTTACAATTTCACATAAAAAAATGGCTAAAATTCCAGTTGAAATTTTTTCAAAGTCCCTTAAAAATTTTCCAATTTTTGTCCCAATTCTTCCCATTCCCATTGAAACTTTTCAAATCCCTCTCAAAATTGTTGAAATTCTCTTGAAGCTTTTAAAATTCTCTCTAGAATTTTCAAAATCCATGGCCACATGTTTACAATTTCACGTCAAAAAAAATGCTAAAATTCCAGTTGAAATTTTTTCAAAGTCCCTTAAAAATTTTCCAATTTTTGTCCCAATTCTTCCCATTCCCATTGAAACTTTTCAAATCCCTCTCAAAATTGTTGAAATTCTCTTGAAGCTTTTAAAATTCTCTCTAGAATTTTCAAAATCCATGTCCACATGTTTACAATTTCACATAAAAAAATTGTTAAAATTCCAGTTGAAATTTTTTCAAAGTCCCTTAAAAATTTTCCAATTTTTGTCCCAATTCTTCCCATTCCCATTGAAACTTTTCAAATCCCTCTCAAAATTGTTGAAATTCTCTTGAAGCTTTTAAAATTCTCTCTAGAATTTTCAAAATCCATGTCCACATGTTTACAATTTCACGTCAAAAAATGGCTAAAATTCCAGTTGAAATTTTTTCAAAGTCCCTTAAAAATTTTCCAATTTTTGTCCCAATTCTTCCCATTCCCATTGAAACTTTTCAAATCCCTCTCAAAATTGTTGAAATTCTGTTGAAGCTTTTAAAATTCTCTCTAGAATTTTCAAAATCCATGGCCACATGTTTACAATTTCACGTAAAAAAAATGCTAAAATTCCAGTTGAAATTTTTTCAAAGTCCCTTAAAAATTTACCAATTTTTGTCCCAATTCTTCCCATTCCCATTGAAACTTTTCAAATCCCTCTCAAAATTGTTGAAATTCTGTTGAAGCTTTTAAAATTCTCTCTAGAATTTTCAAAATCCATGTCCACATGTTTACAATTTCACGTCAAAAAATGGCTAAAATTCCAGTTGAAATTTTTTCAAAGTCCCTTAAAAGTTTTCCAATTTTTGTCCCAATTCTTCCCATTCCCATTGAAACTTTTCAAATCCCTCTCAAAATTGTTGAAATTCTGTTGAAGCTTTTAAAATTCTCTCTAGAATTTTCAAAATCCATGTCCACATGTTTACAATTTCACGTCAAAAAATGGCTAAAATTCCAGTTGAAATTTTTTCAAAGTCCCTTAAAAATTTTCCAATTTTTGTCCCAATTCTTCCCATTCCCATTGAAACTTTTCAAATCCCTCTCAAAATTGTTGAAATTCTCTTGAAGCTTTTAAAATTCTCTCTAGAATTTTCAAAATCCATGGCCACATGTTTACAATTTCACGTAAAAAAAATGGTAAAATTCCAGTTGAAATTTTTTCAAAGTCCCTTAAAAATTTTCCAATTTTTGTCCCAATTCTTCCCATTCCCATTGAAACTTTTCAAATCCCTCTCCAAATTGTTGAAATTCTGTTGAAGCTTTTAAAATTCTCTCTAGAATTTTCAAAATCCATGTCCACATGTTTACAATTTCACGTAAAAAAAATGGTAAAATTCCAGTTGAAATTTTTTCAAAGTCCCTTAAAAATTTTCCAATTTTTGTCCCAATTCTTCCATTCCCATTGAAACTTTTCAAATCCCTCTCAAAATTGTTGAAATTCTCTTGAAGCTTTTAAAATTCTCTCTAGAATTTTCAAAATCCATGTCCACATGTTTACAATTTCACGTCAAAAAATTGCTAAAATTCCAGTTGAAATTTTTTCAAAGTCCCTTAAAAATTTTCCAATTTTTGTCCCAATTCTTCCCATTCCCATTGAAACTTTTCAAATCCCTCTCAAAATTGTTCAAATTCTCTTGAAGCTTTTAAAATTCTCTCTAGAATTTTCAAAATCCATGTCCACATGTTTACAATTTCACGTCAAAAAATGGCTAAAATTCCAGTTGAAATTTTTTCAAAGTCCCTTAAAAATTTTCCAATTTTTGTCCCAATTCTTCCCATTCCCATTGAAACTTTTCAAATCCCTCTCAAAATTGTTGAAATTCTCTTGAAGCTTTTAAAATTCTCTCTAGAATTTTCAAAATCCATGTCCACATGTTTACAATTTCACGACATAAATGGCTAAAATTCCAGTTGAAATTTTTTCAAAGTCCCTTAAAAATTTTCCAATTTTTGTCCCAATTCTTCCCATTCCCATTGAAACTTTTCAAATCCCTCTCAAAATTGTTGAAATTCTCTTGAAGCTTTTAAAATTCTCTCTAGAATTTTCAAAATCCATGTCCACATGTTTACAATTTCACGTCAAAAAATGGCTAAAATTCCAGTTGAAATTTTTTCAAAGTCCCTTAAAAATTTTCCAATTTTTGTCCCAATTCTTCCCATTCCCATTGAAACTTTTCAAATCCCTCTCAAAATTGTTGAAATTCTCTTGAAGCTTTTAAAATTCTCTCTAGAATTTTCAAAATCCATGGCCACATGTTTACAATTTCACGACATAAATGGCTAAAATTCCAGTTGAAATTTTTTCCAAGTCCCTTAAAAATTTTCCAATTTTTGTCCCAATTCTTCCCATTCCCATTGAAACTTTTCAAATCCCTCTCAAAATTGTTGAAATTCTCTTGAAGCTTTTAAAATTCTCTCTAGAATTTTCAAAATCCATGGCCACATGTTTACAATTTCACGTCAAAAAATGGCAAAAATTCCAGTTGAAATTTTTCAAAGTCCCTTAAAAATTTTCCAATTTTTGTCCCAATTCTTCCCATTCCCATTGAAACTTTTCAAATCCCTCTCAAAATTGTTGAAATTCTCTTGAAGCTTTTAAAATTCTCTCTAGAATTTTCAAAATCCATGGCCACATGTTTACAATTTCACGTCAAAAAATGGCTAAAATTCCAGTTGAAATTTTTTCAAAGTCCCTTAAAAATTTTCCAATTTTTGTCCCAATTCTTCCCATTCCCATTGAAACTTTTCAAATCCCTCTCAAAATTGTTGAAATTCTCTTGAAGCTTTTAAAATTCTCTCTAGAATTTTCAAAATCCATGTCCACATGTTTACAATTTCACGTCAAAAAATTGCTAAAATTCCAGTTGAAATTTTTTCAAAGTCCCTTAAAAATTTTCCAATTTTTGTCCCAATTCTTCCCATTCCCATTGAAACTTTTCAAATCCCTCTCAAAATTGTTGAAATTCTCTTGAAGCTTTTAAAATTCTCTCTAGAATTTTCAAAATCCATGGCCACATGTTTACAATTTCACGTAAAAAAAATGGCTAAAATTCCAGTTGAAATTTTTTCAAAGTCCCTTAAAAATTTTCCAATTTTTGTCCCAATTCTTCCCATTCCCATTGAAACTTTTCAAATCCCTCTCCAAATTGTTGAAATTCTGTTGAAGCTTTTAAAATTCTCTCTAGAATTTTCAAAATCCATGGCCACATGTTTACAATTTCACGTAAAAAAATGGTAAAATTCCAGTTGAAATTTTTTCAAAGTCCCTTAAAAATTTTCCAATTTTTGTCCCAATTCTTCCCATTCCCATTGAAACTTTTCAAATCCCTCTCAAAATTGTTGAAATTCTCTTGAAGCTTTTAAAATTCTCTCTAGAATTTTCAAAATCCATGTCCATGTTTACAATTTCACGTCAAAAAATTGCTAAAATTCCAGTTGAAATTTTTTCAAAGTCCCTTAAAAATTTTCCAATTTTTGTCCCAATTCTTCCCATTCCCATTGAAACTTTTCAAATCCCTCTCAAAATTGTTGAAATTCTGTTGAAGCTTTTAAAATTCTCTCTAGAATTTTCAAAATCCATGTCCACATGTTTACAATTTCACGTCAAAAAATGGTTAAAATTCCAGTTGAAATTTTTTCAAAGTCCCTTAAAAATTTTCCAATTTTTGTCCCAATTCTTCCCATTCCCATTGAAACTTTTCAAATCCCTCTCCAAATTGTTGAAATTCTCTTGAAGCTTTTAAAATTCTCTCTAGAATTTTCAAAATCCATGGCCACATGTTTACAATTTCACGACATAAATGGCTAAAATTCCAGTTGAAATTTTTTCCAAGTCCCTTAAAAATTTTCCAATTTTTGTCCCAATTCTTCCCATTCCCATTGAAACTTTTCAAATCCCTCTCAAAATTGTTGAAATTCTCTTGAAGCTTTTAAAATTCTCTCTAGAATTTTCAAAATCCATGTCCACATGTTTACAATTTCACGTCAAAAAATGGCAAAAATTCCAGTTGAAATTTTTTCAAAGTCCCTTAAAAATTTTCCAATTTTTGTCCCAATTCTTCCCATTCCCATTGAAACTTTTCAAATCCCTCTCAAAATTGTTGAAATTCTCTTGAAGCTTTTAAAATTCTCTCTAGAATTTTCAAAATCCATGGCCACATGTTTACAATTTCACGTCAAAAAATGGCTAAAATTCCAGTTGAAATTTTTTCAAAGTCCCTTAAAAATTTTCCAATTTTTGTCCCAATTCTTCCCATTCCCATTGAAACTTTTCAAATCCCTCTCAAAATTGTTGAAATTCTCTTGAAGCTTTTAAAATTCTCTCTAGAATTTTCAAAATCCATGTCCACATGTTTACAATTTCATGTCAAAAAATTGCTAAAATTCCAGTTGAAATTTTTTCAAAGTCCCTTAAAAATTTTCCAATTTTTGTCCCAATTCTTCCCATTCCCATTGAAACTTTTCAAATCCCTCTCAAAATTGTTGAAATTCTGTTGAAGCTTTTAAAATTCTCTCTAGAATTTTCAAAATCCATGTCCACATGTTTACAATTTCACGTCAAAAAATGGCTAAAATTCCAGTTGAAATTTTTTCAAAGTCCCTTAAAAATTTTCCAATTTTTGTCCCAATTCTTCCCATTCCCATTGAAACTTTTCAAATCCCTCTCAAAATTGTTGAAATTCTCTTGAAGCTTTTAAAATTCTCTCTAGAATTTTCAAAATCCATGTCCACATGTTTACAATTTCACGTCAAAAAATGGCTAAAATTCCAGTTGAAATTTTTTCAAAGTCCCTTAAAAGTTTTCCAATTTTTGTCCCAATTCTTCCCATTCCCATTGAAACTTTTCAAATCCCTCTCAAAATTGTTGAAATTCTCTTGAAGCTTTTAAAATTCTTTCTAGAATTTTCAAAATCCATGTCCACATGTTTACAATTTCACGTCAAAAAATGGCTAAAATTCCAGTTGAAATTTTTTCAAAGTCCCTTAAAAATTTTCCAATTTTTGTCCCAATTCTTCCCATTCCCATTGAAACTTTTCAAATCCCTCTCAAAATTGTTGAAATTCTCTTGAAGCTTTTAAAATTCTCTCTAGAATTTTCAAAATCCATGTCCACATGTTTACAATTTCACGTAAAAAAAATGGCTAAAATTCCAGTTGAAATTTTTTCAAAGTCCCTTAAAAATTTTCCAATTTTTGTCCCAATTCTTCCCATTCCCATTGAAACTTTTCAAATCCCTCTCCAAATTGTTGAAATTCTGTTGAAGCTTTTAAAATTCTCTCTAGAATTTTCAAAATCCATGGCCACATGTTTACAATTTCACGTAAAAAAAATGGTAAAATTCCAGTTGAAATTTTTTCAAAGTCCCTTAAAAATTTTCCAATTTTTGTCCCAATTCTTCCCATTCCCATTGAAACTTTTCAAATCCCTCTCAAAATTGTTGAAATTCTCTTGAAGCTTTTAAAATTCTCTCTAGAATTTTCAAAATCCATGTCCACATGTTTACAATTTCACGTCAAAAAATTGCTAAAATTCCAGTTGAAATTTTTTCAAAGTCCCTTAAAAATTTTCCAATTTTTGTCCCAATTCTTCCCATTCCCATTGAAACTTTTCAAATCCCTCTCCAAATTGTTGAAATTCTCTTGAAGCTTTTAAAATTCTCTCTAGAATTTTCAAAATCCATGGCCACATGTTTACAATTTCACGTCAAAAAATGGCTAAAATTCCAGTTGAAATTTTTTCAAAGTCCCTTAAAAATTTTCCAATTTTTGTCCCAATTCTTCCCATTCCCATTGAAACTTTTCAAATCCCTCTCCAAATTGTTGAAATTCTCTTGAAGCTTTTAAAATTCTCTCTAGAATTTTCAAAATCCATGGCCACATGTTTACAATTTCACGACATAAATGGCTAAAATTCCAGTTGAAATTTTTTCCAAGTCCCTTAAAAATTTTCCAATTTTTGTCCCAATTCTTCCCATTCCCATTGAAACTTTTCAAATCCCTCTCCAAATTGTTGAAATTCTCTTGAAGCTTTTAAAATTCTCTCTAGAATTTTCAAAATCCATGTCCACATGTTTACAATTTCACGTCAAAAAATGGCAAAAATTCCAGTTGAAATTTTTTCAAAGTCCCTTAAAAATTTTCCAATTTTTGTCCCAATTCTTCCCATTCCCATTGAAACTTTTCAAATCCCTCTCAAAATTGTTGAAATTCTCTTGAAGCTTTTAAAATTCTCTCTAGAATTTTCAAAATCCATGGCCACATGTTTACAATTTCACGTCAAAAAATGGCTAAAATTCCAGTTGAAATTTTTTCAAAGTCCCTTAAAAATTTTCCAATTTTTGTCCCAATTCTTCCCATTCCCATTGAAACTTTTCAAATCCCTCTCAAAATTGTTGAAATTCTCTTGAAGCTTTTAAAATTCTCTCTAGAATTTTCAAAATCCATGTCCACATGTTTACAATTTCACGTCAAAAAATGGCTAAAATTCCAGTTGAAATTTTTTCAAAGTCCCTTAAAAATTTTCCAATTTTTGTCCCAATTCTTCCCATTCCCATTGAAACTTTTCAAATCCCTCTCAAAATTGTTGAAATTCTGTTGAAGCTTTTAAAATTCTCTCTAGAATTTTCAAAATCCATGGCCACATGTTTACAATTTCACGTCAAAAAATTGCTAAAATTCCAGTTGAAATTTTTTCAAAGTCCCTTAAAAATTTTCCAATTTTTGTCCCAATTCTTCCCATTCCCATTGAAACTTTTCAAATCCCTCTCAAAATTGTTGAAATTCTCTTGAAGCTTTTAAAATTCTCTCTAGAATTTTCAAAATCCATGTCCACATGTTTACAATTTCACGTCAAAAAATGGCTAAAATTCCAGTTGAAATTTTTTCAAAGTCCCTTAAAAATTTTCCAATTTTTGTCCCAATTCTTCCCATTCCCATTGAAACTTTTCAAATCCCTCTCAAAATTGTTGAAATTCTGTTGAAGCTTTTAAAATTCTCTCTAGAATTTTCAAAATCCATGGCCACATGTTTACAATTTCACGTAAAAAAAATGCTAAAATTCCAGTTGAAATTTTTTCAAAGTCCCTTAAAAATTTACCAATTTTTGTCCCAATTCTTCCCATTCCCATTGAAACTTTTCAAATCCCTCTCAAAATTGTTGAAATTCTGTTGAAGCTTTTAAAATTCTCTCTAGAATTTTCAAAATCCATGTCCACATGTTTACAATTTCACGTCAAAAAATGGCTAAAATTCCAGTTGAAATTTTTTCAAAGTCCCTTAAAAGTTTTCCAATTTTTGTCCCAATTCTTCCCATTCCCATTGAAACTTTTCAAATCCCTCTCAAAATTGTTGAAATTCTCTTGAAGCTTTTAAAATTCTCTCTAGAATTTTCAAAATCCATGGCCACATGTTTACAATTTCACGACATAAATGGCTAAAATTCCAGTTGAAATTTTTTCCAAGTCCCTTAAAAATTTTCCAATTTTTGTCCCAATTCTTCCCATTCCCATTGAAACTTTTCAAATCCCTCTCCAAATTGTTGAAATTCTCTTGAAGCTTTTAAAATTCTCTCTAGAATTTTCAAAATCCATGTCCACATGTTTACAATTTCACGTCAAAAAATGGCAAAAATTCCAGTTGAAATTTTTTCAAAGTCCCTTAAAAATTTTCCAATTTTTGTCCCAATTCTTCCCATTCCCATTGAAACTTTTCAAATCCCTCTCAAAATTGTTGAAATTCTCTTGAAGCTTTTAAAATTCTCTCTAGAATTTTCAAAATCCATGGCCACATGTTTACAATTTCACGTCAAAAAATGGCTAAAATTCCAGTTGAAATTTTTTCAAAGTCCCTTAAAAATTTTCCAATTTTTGTCCCAATTCTTCCCATTCCCATTGAAACTTTTCAAATCCCTCTCAAAATTGTTGAAATTCTCTTGAAGCTTTTAAAATTCTCTCTAGAATTTTCAAAATCCATGTCCACATGTTTACAATTTCACGTCAAAAAATGGCTAAAATTCCAGTTGAAATTTTTTCAAAGTCCCTTCTTCAAAGTTTTCCAATTTTTGTCCCAATTCTTCCCATTCCCATTGAAACTTTTCAAATCCCTCTCAAAATTGTTGAAATTCTGTTGAAGCTTTTAAAATTCTCTCTAGAATTTTCAAAATCCATGTCCACATGTTTACAATTTCACGTCAAAAAATGGCTAAAATTCCAGTTGAAATTTTTTCAAAGTCCCTTAAAAGTTTTCCAATTTTTGTCCCAATTCTTCCCATTCCCATTGAAACTTTTCAAATCCCTCTCAAAATTGTTGAAATTCTCTTGAAGCTTTTAAAATTCTCTCTAGAATTTTCAAAATCCATGTCCACATGTTTACAATTTCACGTCAAAAAATGGCTAAAATTCCAGTTGAAATTTTTTCAAAGTCCCTTAAAAATTTTCCAATTTTTGTCCCAATTCTTCCCATTCCCATTGAAACTTTTCAAATCCCTCTTAAAATTGTTGAAATTCTCTTGAAGCTTTTAAAATTCTCTCTAGAATTTTCAAAATCCATGGCCACATGTTTACAATTTCACGTAAAAAAAATGGCTAAAATTCCAGTTGAAATTTTTTCAAAGTCCCTTAAAAATTTTCCAATTTTTGTCCCAATTCTTCCCATTCCCATTGAAACTTTTCAAATCCCTCTCAAAATTGTTGAAATTCTCTTGAAGCTTTTAAAATTCTCTCTAGAATTTTCAAAATCCATGTCCACATGTTTACAATTTCACGACATAAATGGCTAAAATTCCAGTTGAAATTTTTTCAAAGTCCCTTAAAAATTTTCCAATTTTTGTCCCAATTCTTCCCATTCCCATTGAAACTTTTCAAATCCCTCTCAAAATTGTTGAAATTCTCTTGAAGCTTTTAAAATTCTCTCTAGAATTTTCAAAATCCATGTCCACATGTTTACAATTTCACGTCAAAAAATGGCTAAAATTCCAGTTGAAATTTTTTCAAAGTCCCTTAAAAATTTTCCAATTTTTGTCCCAATTCTTCCCATTCCCATTGAAACTTTTCAAATCCCTCTCCAAATTGTTGAAATTCTCTTGAAGCTTTTAAAATTCTCTCTAGAATTTTCAAATCCATGGCCACATGTTTACAATTTCACGACATAAATGGCTAAAATTCCAGTTGAAATTTTTTCCAAGTCCCTTAAAAATTTTCCAATTTTTGTCCCAATTCTTCCCAATTGAAACTTTTCAAATCCCTCTCAAAATTGTTGAAATTCTCTTGAAGCTTTTAAAATTCTCTCTAGAATTTTCAAAATCCATGGCCACATGTTTACAATTTCACGTCAAAAAATGGCAAAAATTCCAGTTGAAATTTTTTCAAAGTCCCTTAAAAATTTTCCAATTTTTGTCCCAATTCTTCCCATTCCCATTGAAACTTTTCAAATCCCTCTCAAAATTGTTGAAATTCTCTTGAAGCTTTTAAAATTCTCTCTAGAATTTTCAAAATCCATGGCCACATGTTTACAATTTCACGTCAAAAAAATGGCTAAAATTCCAGTTGAAATTTTTTCAAAGTCCCTTAAAAATTTTCCAATTTTTGTCCCAATTCTTCCCATTCCCATTGAAACTTTTCAAATCCCTCTCAAAATTGTTGAAATTCTCTTGAAGCTTTTAAAATTCTCTCTAGAATTTTCAAAATCCATGTCCACATGTTTACAATTTCACGTCAAAAAATTGCTAAAATTCCAGTTGAAATTTTTTCAAAGTCCCTTAAAAATTTTCCAATTTTTGTCCCAATTCTTCCCATTCCCATTGAAACTTTTCAAATCCCTCTCTCAAAATTGTTGAAATTCTCTTGAAGCTTTTAAAATTCTCTCTAGAATTTTCAAAATCCATGTCCACATGTTTACAATTTCACGACATAAATGGCTAAAATTCCAGTTGAAATTTTTTCAAAGTCCCTTAAAAATTTTCCAATTTTTGTCCCAATTCTTCCCATTCCCATTGAAAACTTTTCAAATCCCTCTCAAAATTGTTGAAATTCTCTTGAAGCTTTTAAAATTCTCTCTAGAATTTTCAAAATCCATGTCCACATGTTTACAATTTCACGTCAAAAAATGGCTAAAATTCCAGTTGAAATTTTTTCAAAGTCCCTTAAAAATTTTCCAATTTTTGTCCCAATTCTTCCCATTCCCATTGAAACTTTTCAAATCCCTCTCCAAATTGTTGAAATTCTCTTGAAGCTTTTAAAATTCTCTCTAGAATTTTCAAAATCCATGGCCACATGTTTACAATTTCACGACATAAATGGCTAAAATTCCAGTTGAAATTTTTTCAAAGTCCCTTAAAAATTTTCCAATTTTTGTCCCAATTCTTCCCATTCCCATTGAAACTTTTCAAATCCCTCTCAAAATTGTTGAAATTCTCTTGAAGCTTTTAAAATTCTCTCTAGAATTTTCAAAATCCATGGCCACATGTTTACAATTTCACGTCAAAAAATGGCAAAAATTCCAGTTGAAATTTTTTCAAAGTCCCTTAAAAATTTTCCAATTTTTGTCCCAATTTTCCCATTCCCATTGAAACTTTTCAAATCCCTCTCAAAATTGTTGAAATTCTCTTGAAGCTTTTAAAATTCTCTCTAGAATTTTCAAAATCCATGGCCACATGTTTACAATTTCACGTCAAAAAATGGCTAAAATTCCAGTTGAAATTTTTTCAAAGTCCCTTAAAAATTTTCCAATTTTTGTCCCAATTCTTCCCATTCCCATTGAAACTTTTCAAATCCCTCTCAAAATTGTTGAAATTCTCTTGAAGCTTTTAAAATTCTCTCTAGAATTTTCAAAATCCATGTCCACATGTTTACAATTTCACGTCAAAAAATTGCTAAAATTCCAGTTGAAATTTTTTCAAAGTCCCTTAAAAATTTTCCAATTTTTGTCCCAATTCTTCCCATTCCCATTGAAACTTTTCAAATCCCTCTCAAAATTGTTGAAATTCTGTTGAAGCTTTTAAAATTCTCTCTAGAATTTTCAAAATCCATGGCCACATGTTTACAATTTCACGTAAAAAAAATGGCTAAAATTCCAGTTGAAATTTTTTCCAAAGTCCCTTAAAAATTTTCCAATTTTTGTCCCAATTCTTCCCATTCCCATTGAAACTTTTCAAATCCCTCTCCAAATTGTTGAAATTCTGTTGAAGCTTTTAAAATTCTCTCTAGAATTTTCAAAATCCATGTCCACATGTTTACAATTTCACGTAAAAAAAATGGTAAAATTCCAGTTGAAATTTTTTCAAAGTCCCTTAAAAATTTTCCAATTTTTGTCCCAATTCTTCCCATTCCCATTGAAACTTTTCAAATCCCTCTCAAAATTGTTGAAATTCTCTTGAAGCTTTTAAAATTCTCTCTAGAATTTTCAAAATCCATGTCCACATGTTTACAATTTCACGTCAAAAAATTGCTAAAATTCCAGTTGAAATTTTTTCAAAGTCCCTTAAAAATTTTCCAATTTTTGTCCCAATTCTTCCCATTCCCATTGAAACTTTTCAAATCCCTCTCCAAATTGTTGAAATTCTCTTGAAGCTTTTAAAATTCTCTCTAGAATTTTCAAAATCCATGTCCACATGTTTACAATTTCACGTCAAAAAATGGCTAAAATTCCAGTTGAAATTTTTTCAAAGTCCCTTAAAAATTTTCCAATTTTTGTCCCAATTCTTCCCATTCCCATTGAAACTTTTCAAATCCCTCTCAAAATTGTTGAAATTCTCTTGAAGCTTTTAAAATTCTCTCTAGAATTTTCAAAATCCATGGCCACATGTTTACAATTTCACGTAAAAAAAATGCTAAAATTCCAGTTGAAATTTTTTCAAAGTCCCTTAAAAATTTTCCAATTTTTGTCCCAATTCTTCCCATTCCCATTGAAACTTTTCAAATCCCTCTCAAAATTGTTGAAATTCTGTTGAAGCTTTTAAAATTCTCTCTAGAATTTTCAAAATCCATGTCCACATGTTTACAATTTCACGTCAAAAAATGGCTAAAATTCCAGTTGAAATTTTTTCAAAGTCCCTTAAAAATTTTCCAATTTTTGTCCCAATTCTTCCCATTCCCATTGAAACTTTTCAAATCCCTCTCAAAATTGTTGAAATTCTGTTGAAGCTTTTAAAATTCTCTCTAGAATTTTCAAAATCCATGGCCACATGTTTACAGTTTCACGTAAAAAAATTGCTAAAATTCCAGTTGAAATTTTTTCAAAGTCCCTTAAAAATTTTCCAATTTTTGTCCCAATTCTTCCCATTCCCATTGAAACTTTTCAAATCCCTCTCCAAATTGTTGAAATTCTGTTGAAGCTTTTAAAATTCTCTCTAGAATTTTCAAAATCCATGTCCACATGTTTACAATTTCACGTCAAAAAATGGCTAAAATTCCAGTTGAAATTTTTTCAAAGTCCCTTAAAAATTTTCCAATTTTTGTCCCAATTCTTCCCATTCCCATTGAAACTTTTCAAATCCCTCTCCAAATTGTTGAAATTCTCTTGAAGCTTTTAAAATTCTCTCTAGAATTTTCAAAATCCATGTCCACATGTTTACAATTTCACGACATAAATGGCTAAAATTCCAGTTGAAATTTTTTCCAAGTCCCTTAAAAATTTTCCAATTTTTGTCCCAATTCTTCCCATTCCCATTGAAACTTTTCAAATCCCTCTCAAAATTGTTGAAATTCTCTTGAAGCTTTTAAAATTCTCTCTAGAATTTTCAAAATCCATGTCCACATGTTTACAATTTCACGACAAAAATTGCTAAAATTCCAGTTGAAATTTTTTCAAAGTCCCTTAAAAATTTTCCAATTTTTGTCCCAATTCTTCCCATTCCCATTGAAACTTTTCAAATCCCTCTCAAAATTGTTGAAATTCTGTTGAAGCTTTTAAAATTCTCTCTAGAATTTTCAAAATCCATGTCCACATGTTTACAATTTCACGTCAAAAAATGGCTAAAATTCCAGTTGAAATTTTTTCAAAGTCCCTTAAAAATTTTCCAATTTTTGTCCCAATTCTTCCCATTCCATTGAAACTTTTCAAATCCCTCTCAAAATTGTTGAAATTCTGTTGAAGCTTTTAAAATTCTCTCTAGAATTTTCAAAATCCATGTCCACATGTTTACAATTTCACGTCAAAAAATGGCTAAAATTCCAGTTGAAATTTTTTCAAAGTCCCTTAAAAGTTTTCCAATTTTTGTCCCAATTCTTCCCATTCCCATTGAAACTTTTCAAATCCCTCTCAAAATTGTTGAAATTCTCTTGAAGCTTTTAAAATTCTCTCTAGAATTTTCAAAATCCATGTCCACATGTTTACAATTTCACGTCAAAAAATGGCTAAAATTCCAGTTGAAATTTTTTCAATGTCCCTTAAAAATTTTCCAATTTTTGTCCCAATTCTTCCCATTCCCATTGAAACTTTTCAAATCCCTCTCAAAATTGTTGAAATTCTCTTGAAGCTTTTAAAATTCTCTCTAGAATTTTCAAAATCCATGGCCACATGTTTACAATTTCACGTAAAAAAATGGCTAAAATTCCAGTTGAAATTTTTTCAAAGTCCCTTAAAAATTTTCCAATTTTTGTCCCAATTCTTCCCATTCCCATTGAAACTTTTCAAATCCCTCTCCAAATTGTTGAAATTCTGTTGAAGCTTTTAAAATTCTCTCTAGAATTTTCAAAATCCATGTCCACATGTTTACAATTTCACGTAAAAAAAATGGTAAAATTCCAGTTGAAATTTTTTCAAAGTCCCTTAAAAATTTTCCAATTTTTGTCCCAATTCTTCCCATTCCCATTGAAACTTTTCAAATCCCTCTCAAAATTGTTGAAATTCTGTTGAAGCTTTTAAAATTCTCTCTAGAATTTTCAAAATCCATGTCCACATGTTTACAATTTCACGTCAAAAAATTGCTAAAATTCCAGTTGAAATTTTTTCAAAGTCCCTTAAAAATTTTCCAATTTTTGTCCCAATTCTTCCCATTCCCATTGAAACTTTTCAAATCCCTCTCAAAATTGTTGAAATTCTCTTGAAGCTTTTAAAATTCTCTCTAGAATTTTCAAAATCCATGTCCACATGTTTACAATTTCACGTCAAAAAATGGCTAAAATTCCAGTTGAAATTTTTTCAAAGTCCCTTAAAAATTTTCCAATTTTTGTCCCAATTCTTCCCATTCCCATTGAAACTTTTCAAATCCCTCTCCAAATTGTTGAAATTCTCTTGAAGCTTTTAAAATTCTCTCTAGAATTTTCAAAATCCATGGCCACATGTTTACAATTTCACGTAAAAAAAATGCTAAAATTCCAGTTGAAATTTTTTCAAAGTCCCTTAAAAATTTACCAATTTTTGTCCCAATTCTTCCCATTCCCATTGAAACTTTTCAAATCCCTCTCAAAATTGTTGAAATTCTGTTGAAGCTTTTAAAATTCTCTCTAGAATTTTCAAAATCCATGTCCACATGTTTACAATTTCACGTCAAAAAATGGCTAAAATTCCAGTTGAAATTTTTTCAAAGTCCCTTAAAAGTTTTCCAATTTTTGTCCCAATTCTTCCCATTCCCATTGAAACTTTTCAAATCCCTCTCAAAATTGTTGAAATTCTCTTGAAGCTTTTAAAATTCTCTCTAGAATTTTCAAAATCCATGTCCACATGTTTACAATTTCACGTCAAAAAATGGCTAAAATTCCAGTTGAAATTTTTTCAATGTCCCTTAAAAATTTTCCAATTTTTGTCCCAATTCTTCCCATTCCCATTGAAACTTTTCAAATCCCTCTCAAAATTGTTGAAATTCTCTTGAAGCTTTTAAAATTCTCTCTAGAATTTTCAAAATCCATGGCCACATGTTTACAATTTCACGTAAAAAAAATGGCTAAAATTCCAGTTGAAATTTTTTCAAAGTCCCTTAAAAATTTTCCAATTTTTGTCCCAATTCTTCCCATTCCCATTGAAACTTTTCAAATCCCTCTCCAAATTGTTGAAATTCTGTTGAAGCTTTTAAAATTCTCTCTAGAATTTTCAAAATCCATGTCCACATGTTTACAATTTCACGTAAAAAAAATGGTAAAATTCCAGTTGAAATTTTTTCAAAGTCCCTTAAAAATTTTCCAATTTTTGTCCCAATTCTTCCCATTCCCATTGAAACTTTTCAAATCCCTCTCAAAATTGTTGAAATTCTCTTGAAGCTTTTAAAATTCTCTCTAGAATTTTCAAAATCCATGTCCACATGTTTACAATTTCACGTCAAAAAATTGCTAAAATTCCAGTTGAAATTTTTTCAAAGTCCCTTAAAAATTTTCCAATTTTTGTCCCAATTCTTCCCATTCCCATTGAAACTTTTCAAATCCCTCTCAAAATTGTTGAAATTCTCTTGAAGCTTTTAAAATTCTCTCTAGAATTTTCAAAATCCATGTCCACATGTTTACAATTTCACGTCAAAAAATGGCTAAAATTCCAGTTGAAATTTTTTCAAAGTCCCTTAAAAATTTTCCAATTTTTGTCCCAATTCTTCCCATTCCCATTGAAACTTTTCAAATCCCTCTCCAAATTGTTGAAATTCTCTTGAAGCTTTTAAAATTCTCTCTAGAATTTTCAAAATCCATGGCCACATGTTTACAATTTCACGTAAAAAAAATGCTAAAATTCCAGTTGAAATTTTTTCAAAGTCCCTTAAAAATTTACCAATTTTTGTCCCAATTCTTCCCATTCCCATTGAAACTTTTCAAATCCCTCTCAAAATTGTTGAAATTCTGTTGAAGCTTTTAAAATTCTCTCTAGAATTTTCAAAATCCATGTCCACATGTTTACAATTTCACGTCAAAAAATGGCTAAAATTCCAGTTGAAATTTTTTCAAAGTCCCTTAAAAGTTTTCCAATTTTTGTCCCAATTCTTCCCATTCCCATTGAAACTTTTCAAATCCCTCTCAAAATTGTTGAAATTCTCTTGAAGCTTTTAAAATTCTCTCTAGAATTTTCAAAATCCATGTCCACATGTTTACAATTTCACGTCAAAAAATGGCTAAAATTCCAGTTGAAATTTTTTCAAAGTCCCTTAAAAATTTTCCAATTTTTGTCCCAATTCTTCCCATTCCCATTGAAACTTTTCAAATCCCTCTCAAAATTGTTGAAATTCTCTTGAAGCTTTTAAAATTCTCTCTAGAATTTTCAAAATCCATGGCCACATGTTTACAATTTCACGTAAAAAAAATGGTAAAATTCCAGTTGAAATTTTTTCCAAGTCCCTTAAAAATTTTCCAATTTTTGTCCCAATTCTTCCCATTCCCATTGAAACTTTTCAAATCCCTCTCCAAATTGTTGAAATTCTGTTGAAGCTTTTAAAATTCTCTCTAGAATTTTCAAAATCCATGTCCACATGTTTACAATTTCACGTAAAAAAAATGGTAAAATTCCAGTTGAAATTTTTTCAAAGTCCCTTAAAAATTTTCCAATTTTTGTCCCAATTCTTCCCATTCCCATTGAAACTTTTCAAATCCCTCTCAAAATTGTTGAAATTCTGTTGAAGCTTTTAAAATTCTCTCTAGAATTTTCAAAATCCATGTCCACATGTTTACAATTTCACGTCAAAAAATGGCTAAAATTCCAGTTGAAATTTTTTCAAAGTCCCTTAAAAATTTTCCAATTTTTGTCCCAATTCTTCCCATTCCCATTGAAACTTTTCAAATCCCTCTCAAAATTGTTGAAATTCTCTTGAAGCTTTTAAAATTCTCTCTAGAATTTTCAAAATCCATGTCCACATGTTTACAATTTCACGTCAAAAAATGGCTAAAATTCCAGTTGAAATTTTTTCAAAGTCCCTTAAAAGTTTTCCAATTTTTGTCCCAATTCTTCCCATTCCCATTGAAACTTTTCAAATCCCTCTCAAAATTGTTGAAATTCTCTTGAAGCTTTTAAAATTCTCTCTAGAATTTTCAAAATCCATGTCCACATGTTTACAATTTCACGTCAAAAAATGGCTAAAATTCCAGTTGAAATTTTTTCAAAGTCCCTTAAAAATTTTCCAATTTTTGTCCCAATTCTTCCCATTCCCATTGAAACTTTTCAAATCCCTCTCAAAATTGTTGAAATTCTCTTGAAGCTTTTAAAATTCTCTCTAGAATTTTCAAAATCCATGGCCACATGTTTACAATTTCACGTAAAAAAAATGGCTAAAATTCCAGTTGAAATTTTTTCAAAGTCCCTTAAAAATTTTCCAATTTTTGTCCCAATTCTTCCCATTCCCATTGAAACTTTTCAAATCCCTCTCCAAATTGTTGAAATTCTGTTGAAGCTTTTAAAATTCTCTCTAGAATTTTCAAAATCCATGTCCACATGTTTACAATTTCACGTAAAAAAAATGGTAAAATTCCAGTTGAAATTTTTTCAAAGTCCCTTAAAAATTTTCCAATTTTTGTCCCAATTCTTCCCATTCCCATTGAAACTTTTCAAATCCCTCTCAAAATTGTTGAAATTCTCTTGAAGCTTTTAAAATTCTCTCTAGAATTTTCAAAATCCATGTCCACATGTTTACAATTTCACGTCAAAAAATGGCTAAAATTCCAGTTGAAATTTTTTCAAAGTCCCTTAAAAATTTTCCAATTTTTGTCCCAATTCTTCCCATTCCCATTGAAACTTTTCAAATCCCTCTCAAAATTGTTGAAATTCTCTTGAAGCTTTTAAAATTCTCTCTAGAATTTTCAAAATCCATGTCCACATGTTTACAATTTCACGTCAAAAAATGGCTAAAATTCCAGTTGAAATTTTTTCAAAGTCCCTTAAAAATTTTCCAATTTTTGTCCCAATTCTTCCCATTCCCATTGAAACTTTTCAAATCCCTCTCAAAATTGTTGAAATTCTGTTGAAGCTTTTAAAATTCTCTCTAGAATTTTCAAAATCCATGGCCACATGTTTACAATTTCACGTAAAAAAAATGCTAAAATTCCAGTTGAAATTTTTTCAAAGTCCCTTAAAAATTTACCAATTTTTGTCCCAATTCTTCCCATTCCCATTGAAACTTTTCAAATCCCTCTCAAAATTGTTGAAATTCTGTTGAAGCTTTTAAAATTCTCTCTAGAATTTTCAAAATCCATGTCCACATGTTTACAATTTCACGTCAAAAAATGGCTAAAATTCCAGTTGAAATTTTTTCAAAGTCCCTTAAAAGTTTTCCAATTTTTGTCCCAATTCTTCCCATTCCCATTGAAACTTTTCAAATCCCTCTCAAAATTGTTGAAATTCTGTTGAAGCTTTTAAAATTCTCTCTAGAATTTTCAAAATCCATGTCCACATGTTTACAATTTCACGTCAAAAAATGGCTAAAATTCCAGTTGAAATTTTTTCAAAGTCCCTTAAAAATTTTCCAATTTTTGTCCCAATTCTTCCCATTCCCATTGAAACTTTTCAAATCCCTCTCAAAATTGTTGAAATTCTCTTGAAGCTTTTAAAATTCTCTCTAGAATTTTCAAAATCCATGGCCACATGTTTACAATTTCACGTAAAAAAAATGGTAAAATTCCAGTTGAAATTTTTTCAAAGTCCCTTAAAAATTTTCCAATTTTTGTCCCAATTCTTCCCATTCCCATTGAAACTTTTCAAATCCCTCTCCAAATTGTTGAAATTCTGTTGAAGCTTTTAAAATTCTCTCTAGAATTTTCAAAATCCATGTCCACATGTTTACAATTTCACGTAAAAAAAATGGTAAAATTCCAGTTGAAATTTTTTCAAAGTCCCTTAAAAATTTTCCAATTTTTGTCCCAATTCTTCCCATTCCCATTGAAACTTTTCAAATCCCTCTCAAAATTGTTGAAATTCTCTTGAAGCTTTTAAAATTCTCTCTAGAATTTTCAAAATCCATGTCCACATGTTTACAATTTCACGTCAAAAAATTGCTAAAATTCCAGTTGAAATTTTTTCAAAGTCCCTTAAAAATTTTCCAATTTTTGTCCCAATTCTTCCCATTCCCATTGAAACTTTTCAAATCCCTCTCAAAATTGTTCAAATTCTCTTGAAGCTTTTAAAATTCTCTCTAGAATTTTCAAAATCCATGTCCACATGTTTACAATTTCACGTCAAAAAATGGCTAAAATTCCAGTTGAAATTTTTTCAAAGTCCCTTAAAAATTTTCCAATTTTTGTCCCAATTCTTCCCATTCCCATTGAAACTTTTCAAATCCCTCTCAAAATTGTTGAAATTCTCTTGAAGCTTTTAAAATTCTCTCTAGAATTTTCAAAATCCATGTCCACATGTTTACAATTTCACGACATAAATGGCTAAAATTCCAGTTGAAATTTTTTCAAAGTCCCTTAAAAATTTTCCAATTTTTGTCCCAATTCTTCCCATTCCCATTGAAACTTTTCAAATCCCTCTCAAAATTGTTGAAATTCTCTTGAAGCTTTTAAAATTCTCTCTAGAATTTTCAAAATCCATGTCCACATGTTTACAATTTCACGTCAAAAAATGGCTAAAATTCCAGTTGAAATTTTTTCAAAGTCCCTTAAAAATTTTCCAATTTTTGTCCCAATTCTTCCCATTCCCATTGAAACTTTTCAAATCCCTCTCAAAATTGTTGAAATTCTCTTGAAGCTTTTAAAATTCTCTCTAGAATTTTCAAAATCCATGGCCACATGTTTACAATTTCACGACATAAATGGCTAAAATTCCAGTTGAAATTTTTTCCAAGTCCCTTAAAAATTTTCCAATTTTTGTCCCAATTCTTCCCATTCCCATTGAAACTTTTCAAATCCCTCTCAAAATTGTTGAAATTCTCTTGAAGCTTTTAAAATTCTCTCTAGAATTTTCAAAATCCATGGCCACATGTTTACAATTTCACGTCAAAAAATGGCAAAAATTCCAGTTGAAATTTTTTCAAAGTCCCTTAAAAATTTTCCAATTTTTGTCCCAATTCTTCCCATTCCCATTGAAACTTTTCAAATCCCTCTCAAAATTGTTGAAATTCTCTTGAAGCTTTTAAAATTCTCTCTAGAATTTTCAAAATCCATGGCCACATGTTTACAATTTCACGTCAAAAAATGGCTAAAATTCCAGTTGAAATTTTTTCAAAGTCCCTTAAAAATTTTCCAATTTTTGTCCCAATTCTTCCCATTCCCATTGAAACTTTTCAAATCCCTCTCAAAATTGTTGAAATTCTCTTGAAGCTTTTAAAATTCTCTCTAGAATTTTCAAAATCCATGTCCACATGTTTACAATTTCACGTCAAAAAATTGCTAAAATTCCAGTTGAAATTTTTTCAAAGTCCCTTAAAAATTTTCCAATTTTTGTCCCAATTCTTCCCATTCCCATTGAAACTTTTCAAATCCCTCTCAAAATTGTTGAAATTCTCTTGAAGCTTTTAAAATTCTCTCTAGAATTTTCAAAATCCATGGCCACATGTTTACAATTTCACGTAAAAAAAATGGCTAAAATTCCAGTTGAAATTTTTTCAAAGTCCCTTAAAAATTTTCCAATTTTTGTCCCAATTCTTCCCATTCCCATTGAAACTTTTCAAATCCCTCTCCAAATTGTTGAAATTCTGTTGAAGCTTTTAAAATTCTCTCTAGAATTTTCAAAATCCATGGCCACATGTTTACAATTTCACGTAAAAAAAATGGTAAAATTCCAGTTGAAATTTTTTCAAAGTCCCTTAAAAATTTTCCAATTTTTGTCCCAATTCTTCCCATTCCCATTGAAACTTTTCAAATCCCTCTCAAAATTGTTGAAATTCTCTTGAAGCTTTTAAAATTCTCTCTAGAATTTTCAAAATCCATGTCCATGTTTACAATTTCACGTCAAAAAATTGCTAAAATTCCAGTTGAAATTTTTTCAAAGTCCCTTAAAAATTTTCCAATTTTTGTCCCAATTCTTCCCATTCCCATTGAAACTTTTCAAATCCCTCTCAAAATTGTTGAAATTCTGTTGAAGCTTTTAAAATTCTCTCTAGAATTTTCAAAATCCATGTCCACATGTTTACAATTTCACGTCAAAAAATGGTTAAAATTCCAGTTGAAATTTTTTCAAAGTCCCTTAAAAATTTTCCAATTTTTGTCCCAATTCTTCCCATTCCCATTGAAACTTTTCAAATCCCTCTCCAAATTGTTGAAATTCTCTTGAAGCTTTTAAAATTCTCTCTAGAATTTTCAAAATCCATGGCCACATGTTTACAATTTCACGACATAAATGGCTAAAATTCCAGTTGAAATTTTTTCCAAGTCCCTTAAAAATTTTCCAATTTTTGTCCCAATTCTTCCCATTCCCATTGAAACTTTTCAAATCCCTCTCAAAATTGTTGAAATTCTCTTGAAGCTTTTAAAATTCTCTCTAGAATTTTCAAAATCCATGTCCACATGTTTACAATTTCACGTCAAAAAATGGCAAAAATTCCAGTTGAAATTTTTTCAAAGTCCCTTAAAAATTTTCCAATTTTTGTCCCAATTCTTCCCATTCCCATTGAAACTTTTCAAATCCCTCTCAAAATTGTTGAAATTCTCTTGAAGCTTTTAAAATTCTCTCTAGAATTTTCAAAATCCATGGCCACATGTTTACAATTTCACGTCAAAAATGGCTAAAATTCCAGTTGAAATTTTTTCAAAGTCCCTTAAAAATTTTCCAATTTTTGTCCCAATTCTTCCCATTCCCATTGAAACTTTTCAAATCCCTCTCAAAATTGTTGAAATTCTCTTGAAGCTTTTAAAATTCTCTCTAGAATTTTCAAAATCCATGTCCACATGTTTACAATTTCATGTCAAAAAATTGCTAAAATTCCAGTTGAAATTTTTTCAAAGTCCCTTAAAAATTTTCCAATTTTTGTCCCAATTCTTCCCATTCCCATTGAAACTTTTCAAATCCCTCTCAAAATTGTTGAAATTCTGTTGAAGCTTTTAAAATTCTCTCTAGAATTTTCAAAATCCATGTCCACATGTTTACAATTTCACGTCAAAAAATGGCTAAAATTCCAGTTGAAATTTTTTCAAAGTCCCTTAAAAATTTTCCAATTTTTGTCCCAATTCTTCCCATTCCCATTGAAACTTTTCAAATCCCTCTCAAAATTGTTGAAATTCTCTTGAAGCTTTTAAAATTCTCTCTAGAATTTTCAAAATCCATGTCCACATGTTTACAATTTCACGTCAAAAAATGGCTAAAATTCCAGTTGAAATTTTTTCAAAGTCCCTTAAAAGTTTTCCAATTTTTGTCCCAATTCTTCCCATTCCCATTGAAACTTTTCAAATCCCTCTCAAAATTGTTGAAATTCTCTTGAAGCTTTTAAAATTCTTTCTAGAATTTTCAAAATCCATGTCCACATGTTTACAATTTCACGTCAAAAAATGGCTAAAATTCCAGTTGAAATTTTTCAAAGTCCCTTAAAAATTTTCCAATTTTTGTCCCAATTCTTCCCATTCCCATTGAAACTTTTCAAATCCCTCTCAAAATTGTTGAAATTCTCTTGAAGCTTTTAAAATTCTCTCTAGAATTTTCAAAATCCATGTCCACATGTTTACAATTTCACGTAAAAAAAATGGCTAAAATTCCAGTTGAAATTTTTTCAAAGTCCCTTAAAAATTTTCCAATTTTTGTCCCAATTCTTCCCATTCCCATTGAAACTTTTCAAATCCCTCTCCAAATTGTTGAAATTCTGTTGAAGCTTTTAAAATTCTCTCTAGAATTTTCAAAATCCATGGCCACATGTTTACAATTTCACGTAAAAAAAATGGTAAAATTCCAGTTGAAATTTTTTCAAAGTCCCTTAAAAATTTTCCAATTTTTGTCCCAATTCTTCCCATTCCCATTGAAACTTTTCAAATCCCTCTCAAAATTGTTGAAATTCTCTTGAAGCTTTTAAAATTCTCTCTAGAATTTTCAAAATCCATGTCCACATGTTTACAATTTCACGTCAAAAAATTGCTAAAATTCCAGTTGAAATTTTTTCAAAGTCCCTTAAAAATTTTCCAATTTTTGTCCCAATTCTTCCCATTCCCATTGAAACTTTTCAAATCCCTCTCCAAATTGTTGAAATTCTCTTGAAGCTTTTAAAATTCTCTCTAGAATTTTCAAAATCCATGGCCACATGTTTACAATTTCACGTCAAAAAATGGCTAAAATTCCAGTTGAAATTTTTTCAAAGTCCCTTAAAAATTTTCCAATTTTTGTCCCAATTCTTCCCATTCCCATTGAAACTTTTCAAATCCCTCTCCAAATTGTTGAAATTCTCTTGAAGCTTTTAAAATTCTCTCTAGAATTTTCAAATCCATGGCCACATGTTTACAATTTCACGACATAAATGGCTAAAATTCCAGTTGAAATTTTTTCCAAGTCCCTTAAAAATTTTCCAATTTTTGTCCCAATTCTTCCCATTCCCATTGAAACTTTTCAAATCCCTCTCCAAATTGTTGAAATTCTCTTGAAGCTTTTAAAATTCTCTCTAGAATTTTCAAAATCCATGTCCACATGTTTACAATTTCACGTCAAAAAATGGCAAAAATTCCAGTTGAAATTTTTTCAAAGTCCCTTAAAAATTTTCCAATTTTTGTCCCAATTCTTCCCATTCCCATTGAAACTTTTCAAATCCCTCTCAAAATTGTTGAAATTCTCTTGAAGCTTTTAAAATTCTCTCTAGAATTTTCAAAATCCATGGCCACATGTTTACAATTTCACGTCAAAAAATGGCTAAAATTCCAGTTGAAATTTTTTCAAAGTCCCTTAAAAATTTTCCAATTTTTGTCCCAATTCTTCCCATTCCCATTGAAACTTTTCAAATCCCTCTCAAAATTGTTGAAATTCTCTTGAAGCTTTTAAAATTCTCTCTAGAATTTTCAAAATCCATGTCCACATGTTTACATTTCACGTCAAAAAATGGCTAAAATTCCAGTTGAAATTTTTTCAAAGTCCCTTAAAAATTTTCCAATTTTTGTCCCAATTCTTCCCATTCCCATTGAAACTTTTCAAATCCCTCTCAAAATTGTTGAAATTCTGTTGAAGCTTTTAAAATTCTCTCTAGAATTTTCAAAATCCATGGCCACATGTTTACAATTTCACGTCAAAAAATTGCTAAAATTCCAGTTGAAATTTTTTCAAAGTCCCTTAAAAATTTTCCAATTTTTGTCCCAATTCTTCCCATTCCCATTGAAACTTTTCAAATCCCTCTCAAAATTGTTGAAATTCTCTTGAAGCTTTTAAAATTCTCTCTAGAATTTTCAAAATCCATGTCCACATGTTTACAATTTCACGTCAAAAAATGGCTAAAATTCCAGTTGAAATTTTTCAAAGTCCCTTAAAAATTTTCCAATTTTTGTCCCAATTCTTCCCATTCCCATTGAAACTTTCAAATCCCTCTCAAAATTGTTGAAATTCTGTTGAAGCTTTTAAAATTCTCTCTAGAATTTTCAAAATCCATGGCCACATGTTTACAATTTCACGTAAAAAAAATGCTAAAATTCCAGTTGAAATTTTTTCAAAGTCCCTTAAAAATTTACCAATTTTTGTCCCAATTCTTCCCATTCCCATTGAAACTTTTCAAATCCCTCTCAAAATTGTTGAAATTCTGTTGAAGCTTTTAAAATTCTCTCTAGAATTTTCAAAATCCATGTCCACATGTTTACAATTTCACGTCAAAAAATGGCTAAAATTCCAGTTGAAATTTTTTCAAAGTCCCTTAAAAGTTTTCCAATTTTTGTCCCAATTCTTCCCATTCCCATTGAAACTTTTCAAATCCCTCTCAAAATTGTTGAAATTCTCTTGAAGCTTTTAAAATTCTCTCTAGAATTTTCAAAATCCATGGCCACATGTTTACAATTTCACGACATAAATGGCTAAAATTCCAGTTGAAATTTTTTCCAAGTCCCTTAAAAATTTTCCAATTTTTGTCCCAATTCTTCCCATTCCCATTGAAACTTTTCAAATCCCTCTCCAAATTGTTGAAATTCTCTTGAAGCTTTTAAAATTCTCTCTAGAATTTTCAAAATCCATGTCCACATGTTTACAATTTCACGTCAAAAAATGGCAAAATTCCAGTTGAAATTTTTTCAAAGTCCCTTAAAAATTTTCCAATTTTTGTCCCAATTCTTCCCATTCCCATTGAAACTTTTCAAATCCCTCTCAAAATTGTTGAAATTCTCTTGAAGCTTTTAAAATTCTCTCTAGAATTTTCAAAATCCATGGCCACATGTTTACAATTTCACGTCAAAAAATGGCTAAAATTCCAGTTGAAATTTTTTCAAAGTCCCTTAAAAATTTTCCAATTTTTGTCCCAATTCTTCCCCATTCCCATTGAAACTTTTCAAATCCCTCTCAAAATTGTTGAAATTCTCTTGAAGCTTTTAAAATTCTCTCTAGAATTTTCAAAATCCATGTCCACATGTTTACAATTTCACGTCAAAAAATGGCTAAAATTCCAGTTGAAATTTTTTCAAAGTCCCTTAAAAATTTTCCAATTTTGTCCCAATTCTTCCCATTCCCATTGAAACTTTTCAAATCCCTCTCAAAATTGTTGAAATTCTGTTGAAGCTTTAAAATTCTCTCTAGAATTTTCAAAATCCATGGCCACATGTTTACAATTTCACGTCAAAAAATTGCTAAAATTCCAGTTGAAATTTTTTCAAAGTCCCTTAAAAATTTTCCAATTTTTGTCCCAATTCTTCCCATTCCCATTGAAACTTTTCAAATCCCTCTCAAAATTGTTGAAATTCTCTTGAAGCTTTTAAAATTCTCTCTAGAATTTTCAAAATCCATGTCCACATGTTTACAATTTCACGTCAAAAAATGGCTAAAATTCCAGTTGAAATTTTTTTCAAAGTCCCTTAAAAATTTTCCAATTTTTGTCCCAATTCTTCCCATTCCCATTGAAACTTTTCAAATCCCTCTCAAAATTGTTGAAATTCTGTTGAAGCTTTTAAAATTCTCTCTAGAATTTTCAAAATCCATGGCCACATGTTTACAATTTCACGTAAAAAAAATGCTAAAATTCCAGTTGAAATTTTTTCAAAGTCCCTTAAAAATTTACCAATTTTTGTCCCAATTCTTCCCATTCCCATTGAAACTTTTCAAATCCCTCTCAAAATTGTTGAAATTCTGTTGAAGCTTTTAAAATTCTCTCTAGAATTTTCAAAATCCATGTCCACATGTTTACAATTTCACGTCAAAAAATGGCTAAAATTCCAGTTGAAATTTTTTCAAAGTCCCTTAAAAGTTTTCCAATTTTTGTCCCAATTCTTCCCATTCCCATTGAAACTTTTCAAATCCCTCTCAAAATTGTTGAAATTCTCTTGAAGCTTTTAAAATTCTCTCTAGAATTTTCAAAATCCATGTCCACATGTTTACAATTTCACGTCAAAAAATGGCTAAAATTCCAGTTGAAATTTTTTCAAAGTCCCTTAAAAATTTTCCAATTTTTGTCCCAATTCTTCCCATTCCCATTGAAACTTTTCAAATCCCTCTCAAAATTGTTGAAATTCTCTTGAAGCTTTTAAAATTCTCTCTAGAATTTTCAAAATCCATGGCCACATGTTTACAATTTCACGTAAAAAAAATGGTAAAATTCCAGTTGAAATTTTTTCAAAGTCCCTTAAAAATTTTCCAATTTTTGTCCCAATTCTTCCCATTCCCATTGAAACTTTTCAAATCCCTCTCCAAATTGTTGAAATTCTGTTGAAGCTTTTAAAATTCTCTCTAGAATTTTCAAAATCCATGTCCACATGTTTACAATTTCACGTAAAAAAAATGGTAAAATTCCAGTTGAAATTTTTTCAAAGTCCCTTAAAAATTTTCCAATTTTTGTCCCAATTCTTCCCATTCCCATTGAAACTTTTCAAATCCCTCTCAAAATTGTTGAAATTCTCTTGAAGCTTTTAAAATTCTCTCTAGAATTTTCAAAATCCATGTCCACATGTTTACAATTTCACGTAAAAAAAATGGTAAAATTCCAGTTGAAATTTTTTCAAAGTCCCTTAAAAATTTTCCAATTTTTGTCCCAATTCTTCCCATTCCCATTGAAACTTTTCAAATCCCTCTCAAAATTGTTGAAATTCTCTTGAAGCTTTTAAAATTCTCTCTAGAATTTTCAAAATCCATGTCCACATGTTTACAATTTCACGTCAAAAAATGGCTAAAATTCCAGTTGAAATTTTTTCAAAGTCCCTTAAAAATTTTCCAATTTTTGTCCCAATTCTTCCCATTCCCATTGAAACTTTTCAAATCCCTCTCAAAATTGTTGAAATTCTCTTGAAGCTTTTAAAATTCTCTCTAGAATTTTCAAAATCCATGTCCACATGTTTACAATTTCACGACATAAATGGCTAAAATTCCAGTTGAAATTTTTTCAAAGTCCCTTAAAAATTTTCCAATTTTTGTCCCAATTCTTCCCATTCCCATTGAAACTTTTCAAATCCCTCTCAAAATTGTTGAAATTCTCTTGAAGCTTTTAAAATTCTCTCTAGAATTTTCAAAATCCATGTCCACATGTTTACAATTTCACGTCAAAAAATGGCTAAAATTCCAGTTGAAATTTTTTCAAAGTCCCTTAAAAATTTTCCAATTTTTGTCCCAATTCTTCCCATTCCATTGAAACTTTTCAAATCCCTCTCCAAATTGTTGAAATTCTCTTGAAGCTTTTAAAATTCTCTCTAGAATTTTCAAAATCCATGGCCACATGTTTACAATTTCACGACATAAATGGCTAAAATTCCAGTTGAAATTTTTCCAAGTCCCTTAAAAATTTTCCAATTTTTGTCCCAATTCTTCCCATTCCCATTGAAACTTTTCAAATCCCTCTCAAAATTGTTGAAATTCTCTTGAAGCTTTTAAAATTCTCTCTAGAATTTTCAAAATCCATGGCCACATGTTTACAATTTCACGTCAAAAAATGGCAAAAATTCCAGTTGAAATTTTTTCAAAGTCCTTAAAAATTTTCCAATTTTTTGTCCCAATTCTTCCCATTCCCATTGAAACTTTTCAAATCCCTCTCAAAATTGTTGAAATTCTCTTGAAGCTTTTAAAATTCTCTCTAGAATTTTCAAAATCCATGGCCACATGTTTACAATTTCACGTCAAAAAATGGCTAAAATTCCAGTTGAAATTTTTCAAAGTCCCTTAAAAATTTTCCAATTTTTGTCCCAATTCTTCCCATTCCCATTGAAACTTTTCAAATCCCTCTCAAAATTGTTGAAATTCTCTTGAAGCTTTTAAAATTCTCTCTAGAATTTTCAAAATCCATGTCCACATGTTTACAATTTCACGTCAAAAATGGCTAAAATTCCAGTTGAAATTTTTTCAAAGTCCCTTAAAAATTTTCCAATTTTTGTCCCAATTCTTCCCATTCCCATTGAAACTTTTCAAATCCCTCTCCAAATTGTTGAAATTCTCTTGAAGCTTTTAAAATTCTCTCTAGAATTTTCAAAATCCATGGCCACATGTTTACAATTTCACGTAAAAAAAATGGCTAAATTCCAGTTGAAATTTTTTCAAAGTCCCTTAAAAATTTTCCAATTTTTGTCCCAATTCTTCCCATTCCCATTGAAACTTTTCAAATCCCTCTCCAAATTGTTGAAATTCTGTTGAAGCTTTTAAAATTCTCTCTAGAATTTTCAAAATCCATGGCCACATGTTTACAATTTCACGTAAAAAAAATGGTAAAATTCCAGTTGAAATTTTTTCAAAGTCCCTTAAAAATTTTCCAATTTTTGTCCCAATTCTTCCCATTCCCATTGAAACTTTTCAAATCCCTCTCAAAATTGTTGAAATTCTCTTGAAGCTTTTAAAATTCTCTCTAGAATTTTCAAAATCCATGTCCACATGTTTACAATTTCACGTCAAAAATTGCTAAAATTCCAGTTGAAATTTTTTCAAAGTCCCTTAAAAATTTTCCAATTTTTGTCCCAATTCTTCCCATTCCCATTGAAACTTTTCAAATCCCTCTCAAAATTGTTGAAATTCTGTTGAAGCTTTTAAAATTCTCTCTAGAATTTTCAAAATCCATGTCCACATGTTTACAATTTCACGTCAAAAAATGGTTAAAATTCCAGTTGAAATTTTTTCAAAGTCCCTTAAAAATTTTCCAATTTTTGTCCCAATTCTTCCCATTCCCATTGAAACTTTTCAAATCCCTCTCCAAATTGTTGAAATTCTCTTGAAGCTTTTAAAATTCTCTCTAGAATTTTCAAAATCCATGGCCACATGTTTACAATTTCACGACATAAATGGCTAAATTCCAGTTGAAATTTTTTCCAAGTCCCTTAAAAATTTTCCAATTTTTGTCCCAATTCTTCCCATTCCCATTGAAACTTTTCAAATCCCTCTCAAAATTGTTGAAATTCTCTTGAAGCTTTTAAAATTCTCTCTAGAATTTTCAAAATCCACTGTCAACATGTTTACAATTTCACGTCAAAAAATTGGCTAAAATTCCAGTTGAAATTTTTTCAAAGTCCCTTAAAAATTTTCCAATTTTTGTCCCAATTCTTCCCATTC
>NW_028117254.1:0-38434 GCF_964273445.1 Streptopelia decaocto | reverse complement strand
AATGGGAAGAATTGGGACAAAAATTGGAAGATTTTTAAGGGACTTTGAAAAAATTTCAACTGGAATTTTAGCCATTTTTTGACGTGAAATTGTAAACATGTGGACATGGATTTTGAAAATTCTAGAGAGAATTTTAAAAGCTTCAAGAGAATTTCAACAATTTTGAGAGGGATTTGAAAAGTTTCAATGGGAATGGGAAGAATTGGGACAAAAATTGGAAAATTTTGAAGGGACTTTGAAAAAATTTCAACTGGAATTTTAGCCATTTTTTTATGTGAAATTGTAAACATGTGGACATGGATTTTGAAAATTCTAGAGAGAATTTTAAAAGCTTCAACAGAATTTCAACAATTTTGAGAGGGATTTGAAAAGTTTCAATGGGAATGGGAAGAATTGGGACAAAAATTGGAAAACTTTTAAGGGACTTTGAAAAAATTTCAACTGGAATTTTAGCAATTTTTTTATGTGAAATTGTAAACATGTGGCCATGGATTTTGAAAATTCTAGAGAGAATTTTAAAAGCTTCAAGAGAATTTCAACAATTTTGAGAGGGATTTGACAAGTTTCAATGGGAATGGGAAGAATTGGGACAAAAATTGGAAAATTTTGAAGGGACTTTGAAAAAATTTCAACTGGAATTTTAGCCATTTTTTGACGTGAAATTGTAAACATGTGGACATGGATTTTGAAAGTTCTAGAGAGAATTTTAAAAGCTTCAAGAGAATTTCAACAATTTTGAGAGGGATTTGAAAAGTTTCAATGGGAATGGGAAGAATTGGGACAAAAATTGGAAAATTTTGAAGGGACTTTGAAAAAATTTCAACTGGAATTTTAGCAATTTTTTGACGTGAAATTGTAAACATGTGGACATGGATTTTGAAAATTCTAGAGAGAATTTTAAAAGCTTCAAGAGAATTTCAACAATTTTGAGAGGGATTTGAAAAGTTTCAATGGGAATGGGAAGAATTGGGACAAAAATTGGAAAATTTTTAAGGGACTTTGAAAAAATTTCAACTGGAATTTTAGCAATTTTTTGATGTGAAATTGTAAACATGTGGCCATGGATTTTGAAAATTCTAGAGAGAATTTTAAAAGCTTCAAGAGAATTTCAACAATTTTGAGAGGGATTTGAAAAGTTTCAATGGGAATGGGAAGAATTGGGACAAAAATTGGAAGATTTTTCAGGGACTTTGAAAAAATTTCAACTGGAATTTTAGCAATTTTTTGACGTGAAATTGTAAACATGTGGACATGGATTTTGAAAATTCTAGAGAGAATTTTAAAAGCTTCAAGAGAATTTCAACAATTTTGAGAGGGATTTGAAAAGTTTCAATGGGAATGGGAAGAATTGGGACAAAAATTGGAAAATTTTTAAGGGACTTTGAAAAAATTTCAACTGGAATTTTAGCCATTTTTTGACGTGAAATTGTATACACGTGGCCATGGATTTTGAAAATTCTAGAGAGAATTTTAAAAGCTTTAACAGAATTTCTACAATTTTGAGAGGGATTTGAAAAGTTTCAATGGGAATGGGAAGAATTGGGACAAAAATTGGAAAATTTTTAAGGGACTTTGAAAAAATTTCAACTGGAATTTTAGCCATTTTTTGACGTGAAATTGTAAACATGTGGACATGGATTTTGAAAATTCTAGAGAGAATTTTAAAAGCTTCAACAGAATTTCAACAATTTTGAGAGGGATTTGAAAAGTTTCAATGGGAATGGGAAGAATTGGGACAAAAATTGGAAAATTTTTAAGGGACTTTGAAAAAATTTCAACTGGAATTTTAGCAATTTTTTGACGTGAAATTGTAAACATGTTGAAGTGGATTTTGAAAATTCTAGAGAGATTTTTAAAAGCTTCAACAGAATTTCAACAATTTTGTGAGGGATTTGAAAAGTTTCAATGGGAATGGGAAGAATTGGGACAAAAATTGGAAAATTTTTAAGGGACTTTGAAAAAATTTCAACTGGAATTTTAGCCATTTTTTTATGTGAAATTGTAAACATGTGGACATGGATTTTGAAAATTCTAGAGAGAATTTTAAAAGCTTTAACAGAATTTCAACAATTTTGAGAGGGATTTGAAAAGTTTCAATGGGAATGGGAAGAATTGGGACAAAAATTGGAAAATTTTTAAGGGACTTTGAAAAAATTTCAACTGGAATTTTAGCCATTTTTTGACGTGAAATTGTAAACATGTGGACATGGATTTTGAAAATTCTAGAGAGAATTTTAAAAGCTTCAACAGAATTTCAACAATTTTGAGAGGGATTTGAAAAGTTTCAATGGGAATGGGAAGAATTGGGACAAAAATTGGAAAACTTTTAAGGGACTTTGAAAAAATTTCAACTGGAATTTTAGCAATTATTTTATGTGAAATTGTAAACATGTGGCCATGGATTTTGAAAATTCTAGAGAGAATTTTAAAAGCTTCAACAGAATTTCAACAATTTTGAGAGGGATTTGAAAAGTTTCAATGGGAATGGGAAGAATTGGGACAAAAATTGGAAAATTTTTAAGGGACTTTGAAAAAATTTCAACTGGAATTTTAGCCATTTTTTGACGTGAAATTGTAAACATGTGGCCATGGATTTTGAAAATTCTAGAGAGAATTTTAAAAGCTTCAACAGAATTTCAACAATTTTGAGAGGGATTTGAAAAGTTTCAATGGGAATGGGAAGAATTGGGACAAAAATTGGAAAATTTTGAAGGGACTTTGAAAAAATTTCAACTGGAATTTTAGCCATTTTTTGACGTGAAATTGTAAACATGTGGACATGGATTTTGAAAATTCTAGAGAGAATTTTAAAAGCTTCAACAGAATTTCAACAATTTTGAGAGGGATTTGAAAAGTTTCAATGGGAATGGGAAGAATTGGGAAAAAAATTGGAAAATTTTTAAGGGACTTTGAAAAAATTTCAACTGGAATTTTAGCAATTTTTTGATGTGAAATTGTAAACATGTGGCCATGGATTTTGAAAATTCTAGAGAGAATTTTAAAAGCTTCAAGAGAATTTCAACAATTTTGAGAGGGATTTGAAAAGTTTCAATGGGAATGGGAAGAATTGGGACAAAAATTGGAAAATTTTTAAGGGACTTTGAAAGAATTTCAACTGGAATTTTAGCCATTTTTTTATGTGAAATTGTAAACATGTGGCCATGGATTTTGAAAATTCTAGAGAGAATTTTAAAAGCTTCAACAGAATTTCAACAATTTTGAGAGGGATTTGAAAAGTTTCAATGGGAATGGGAAGAATTGGGACAAAAATTGGAAGATTTTTAAGGGACTTTGAAAAAATTTCAGCTGGAATTTTAGCCATTTTTTTATGTGAAATTGTAAACATGTGGACATGGATTTTGAAAATTCTAGAGAGAATTTTAAAAGCTTCAAGAGAATTTCAACAATTTTGAGAGGGATTTGAAAAGTTTCAATGGGAATGGGAAGAATTGGGACAAAAATTGGAAAATTTTTAAGGGACTTTGAAAAAATTTCAACTGGAATTTTAGCCATTTTTTTATGTGAAATTGTAAACATGTGGACATGGATTTTGAAAATTCTAGAGAGAATTTTAAAAGCTTCAACAGAATTTCAACAATTTTGAGAGGGATTTGAAAAGTTTCAATGGGAATGGGAAGAATTGGGACAAAAATTGGAAAATTTTTCAGGGACTTTGAAAAAATTTCAACTGGAATTTTAGCCATTTTTTGACGTGAAATTGTAAACATGTGGACATGGATTTTGAAAATTCTAGAGATAATTTTTAAAGCTTCAAGAGAATTTCAACAATTTTGAGAGGGATTTGAAAAGTTTCAATGGGAATGGGAAGAATTGGGACAAAAATTGGAAAATTTTTAAGGGACTTTGAAAAAATTTCAACTGGAATTTTAGCAATTTTTTGACGTGAAATTGTAAACATGTGGCCATGGATTTTGAAAATTCTAGAGAGAATTTTAAAAGCTTCAAGAGAATTTCAACAATTTTGAGAGGGATTTGAAAAGTTTCAATGGGAATGGGAAGAATTGGGACAAAAATTGGAAGATTTTTAAGGGACTTTGAAAAAATTTCAACTGGAATTTTAGCCATTTTTTTATGTGAAATTGTAAACATGTGGCCATGGATTTTGAAAATTCTAGAGAGAATTTTAAAAGCTTCAACAGAATTTCAACAATTTGGAGAGGGATTTGAAAAGTTTCAATGGGAATGGGAAGAATTGGGACAAAAATTGGAAGATTTTTAAGGGACTTTGAAAAAATTTCAGCTGGAATTTTAGCCATTTTTGACGTGAAATTGTAAACATGTGGCCATGGATTTTGAAAATTCTAGAGAGAATTTTAAAAGCTTCAACAGAATTTCAACAATTTTGAGAGGGATTTGAAAAGTTTCAATGGGAATGGGAAGAACTGGGACAAAAATTGGAAAATTTTGAAGGGACTTTGAAAAAATTTCAACTGGAATTTTAGCAATTTTTTGACGTGAAATTGTAAACATGTGGACATGGATTTTGAAAATTCTAGAGAGAATTTTAAAAGCTTCAAGAGAATTTCAACAATTTTGAGAGGGATTTGAAAAGTTTCAATGGGAATGGGAAGAATTGGGACAAAAATTGGAAAATTTTTCAGGGACTTTGAAAAAATTTCAACTGGAATTTTAGCCATTTTTTTATGTGAAATTGTAAACATGTGGCCATGGATTTTGAAAATTCTAGAGAGAATTTTAAAAGCTTCAACAGAATTTCAACAATTTTGAGAGGGATTTGAAAAGTTTCAATGGGAATGGGAAGAATTGGGACAAAAATTGGAAGATTTTTAAGGGACTTTGAAAAAATTTCAGCTGGAATTTTAGCCATTTTTTTATGTGAAATTGTAAACATGTGGACATGGATTTTGAAAATTCTAGAGAGAATTTTCAAAGCTTCAACAGAATTTCAACAATTTTGAGAGGGATTTGAAAAGTTTCAATGGGAATGGGAAGAATTGGGACAAAAATTGGAAAATTTTTCAGGGACTTTGAAAAAATTTCAACTGGAATTTTAGCCATTTTTTTATGTGAAATTGTAAACATGTGGACATGGATTTTGAAAATTCTAGAGAGAATTTTAAAAGCTTCAGGAGAATTTCAACAATTTTGAGAGGGATTTGAAAAGTTTCAATGGGAATGGGAAGAATTGGGACAAAAATTGGAAAATTTTTAAGGGACTTTGAAAAAATTTCAACTGGAATTTTAGCCATTTTTTGACGTGAAATTGTAAACATGTGGACATGGATTTTGAAAATTCTAGAGAGAATTTTAAAAGCTTCAAGAGAATTTCAACAATTTTGAGAGGGATTTGAAAAGTTTCAATGGGAATGGGAAGAATTGGGACAAAAATTGGAAAATTTTTCAGGGACTTTGAAAAAATTTCAACTGGAATTTTAGCCATTTTTTTATGTGAAATTGTAAACATGTGGCCATGGATTTTGAAAATTCTAGAGAGAATTTTAAAAGCTTCAACAGAATTTCAACAATTTTGAGAGGGATTTGAAAAGTTTCAATGGGAATGGGAAGAATTGGGACAAAAATTGGAAGATTTTTAAGGGACTTTGAAAAAATTTCAGCTGGAATTTTAGCCATTTTTTTATGTGAAATTGTAAACATGTGGACATGGATTTTGAAAATTCTAGAGAGAATTTTAAAAGCTTCAACAGAATTTCAACAATTTTGAGAGGGATTTGAAAAGTTTCAATGGGAATGGGAAGAACTGGGACAAAAATTGGAAAATTTTGAAGGGACTTTGAAAAAATTTCAACTGGAATTTTAGCCATTTTTTGACGTGAAATTGTAAACATGTGGACATGGATTTTGAAAATTCTAGAGAGAATTTTAAAAGCTTCAAGAGAATTTCAACAATTTTGAGAGGGATTTGAAAAGTTTCAATGGGAATGGGAAGAATTGGGACAAAAATTGGAAAATTTTTAAGGGACTTTGAAAAAATTTCAACTGGAATTTTAGCCATTTTTTTATGTGAAATTGTAAACATGTGGCCATGGATTTTGAAAATTCTAGAGAGAATTTTAAAAGCTTCAACAGAATTTCAACAATTTGGAGAGGGATTTGAAAAGTTTCAATGGGAATGGGAAGAATTGGGACAAAAATTGGAAGATTTTTAAGGGACTTTGAAAAAATTTCAGCTGGAATTTTAGCCATTTTTTTATGTGAAATTGTAAACATGTGGACATGGATTTTGAAAATTCTAGAGAGAATTTTAAAAGCTTCAACAGAATTTCAACAATTTTGAGAGGGATTTGAAAAGTTTCAATGGGAATGGGAAGAATTGGGACAAAAATTGGAAAATTTTTAAGGGACTTTGAAAAAATTTCAACTGGAATTTTAGCCATTTTTTTATGTGAAATTGTAAACATGTGGACATGGATTTTGAAAATTCTAGAGAGAATTTTAAAAGCTTCAACAGAATTTCAACAATTTGGAGAGGGATTTGAAAAGTTTCAATGGGAATGGGAAGAATTGGGACAAAAATTGGAAAATTTTTAAGGGACTTTGAAAAAATTTCAACTGGAATTTTAGCCATTTTTTGACGTGAAATTGTAAACATGTGGACATGGATTTTGAAAATTCTAGAGATAATTTTTAAAGCTTCAAGAGAATTTCAACAATTTTGAGAGGGATTTGAAAAGTTTCAATGGGAATGGGAAGAATTGGGACAAAAATTGGAAAATTTTTAAGGGACTTTGAAAAAATTTCAACTGGAATTTTAGCAATTTTTTGACATGAAATTGTAAACATGTGGACATGGATTTTGAAAATTCTAGAGAGAATTTTAAAAGCTTCAAGAGAATTTCAACAATTTTGAGAGGGATTTGAAAAGTTTCAATGGGAATGGGAAGAATTGGGACAAAAATTGGAAAATTTTTAAGGGACTTTGAAAAAATTTCAACTGGAATTTTAGCCATTTTTTGACGTGAAATTGTAAACATGTGGACATGGATTTTGAAAATTCTAGAGAGAATTTTAAAAGCTTCAAGAGAATTTCAACAATTTTGAGAGGGATTTGAAAAGTTTCAATGGGAATGGGAAGAATTGGGACAAAAATTGGAAAATTTTTCAGGGACTTTGAAAAAATTTCAACTGGAATTTTAGCCATTTTTTTATGTGAAATTGTAAACATGTGGCCATGGATTTTGAAAATTCTAGAGAGAATTTTAAAAGCTTCAACAGAATTTCAACAATTTTGAGAGGGATTTGAAAAGTTTCAATGGGAATGGGAAGAATTGGGACAAAAATTGGAAAATTTTTAAGGGACTTTGAAAAAATTTCAACTGGAATTTTAGCAATTTTTTGACGTGAAATTGTAAACATGTGGCCATGGATTTTGAAAATTCTAGAGAGAATTTTAAAAGCTTCAAGAGAATTTCAACAATTTTGAGAGGGATTTGAAAAGTTTCAATGGGAATGGGAAGAATTGGGACAAAAATTGGAAGATTTTTAAGGGACTTTGAAAAAATTTCAACTGGAATTTTAGCAATTTTTTGACGTGAAATTGTAAACATGTGGACATGGATTTTGAAAATTCTAGAGAGAATTTTAAAAGCTTCAACAGAATTTCAACAATTTTGAGAGGGATTTGAAAAGTTTCAATGGGAATGGGAAGAATTGGGACAAAAATTGGAAAATTTTTAAGGGACTTTGAAAAAATTTCAACTGGAATTTTAGCCATTTTTTTATGTGAAATTGTAAACATGTGGACATGGATTTTGAAAATTCTAGAGAGAATTTTAAAAGCTTCAACAGAATTTCAACAATTTTGAGAGGGATTTGAAAAGTTTCAATGGGAATGGGAAGAATTGGGACAAAAATTGGAAAATTTTTAAGGGACTTTGAAAAAATTTCAACTGGAATTTTAGCAATTTTTTGACGTGAAATTGTAAACATGTGGCCATGGATTTTGAAAATTCTAGAGAGAATTTTAAAAGCTTCAAGAGAATTTCAACAATTTTGAGAGGGATTTGAAAAGTTTCAATGGGAATGGGAAGAATTGGGACAAAAATTGGAAGATTTTTAAGGGACTTTGAAAAAATTTCAACTGGAATTTTAGCCATTTTTTGACGTGAAATTGTAAACATGTGGACATGGATTTTGAAAATTCTAGAGAGAATTTTAAAAGCTTCAACAGAATTTCAACAATTTTGAGAGGGATTTGAAAAGTTTCAATGGGAATGGGAAGAATTGGGACAAAAATTGGAAAATTTTTAAGGGACTTTGAAAAAATTTCAACTGGAATTTTAGCAATTTTTTTATGTGAAATTGTAAACATGTGGCCATGGATTTTGAAAATTCTAGAGAGATTTTTAAAAGCTTCAACAGAATTTCAACAATTTTGAGAGGGATTTGAAAAGTTTCAATGGGAATGGGAAGAATTGGGACAAAAATTGGAAAATTTTTAAGGGACTTTGAAAAAATTTCAACTGGAATTTTAGCAATTTTTTGACGTGAAATTGTAAACATGTGGACATGGATTTTGAAAATTCTAGAGAGAATTTTAAAAGCTTCAAGAGAATTTCAACAATTTTGAGAGGGATTTGAAAAGTTTCAATGGGAATGGGAAGAATTGGGACAAAAATTGGAAAATTTTTAAGGGACTTTGAAAAAATTTCAACTGGAATTTTAGCCATTTTTTGACGTGAAATTGTAAACATGTGGACATGGATTTTGAAAATTCTAGAGATAATTTTTAAAGCTTCAAGAGAATTTCAACAATTTTGAGAGGGATTTGAAAAGTTTCAATGGGAATGGGAAGAATTGGGACAAAAATTGGAAGATTTTTAAGGGACTTTGAAAAAATTTCAACTGGAATTTTAGCCATTTTTTTATGTGAAATTGTAAACATGTGGACATGGATTTTGAAAATTCTAGAGAGAATTTTAAAAGCTTCAACAGAATTTCAACAATTTTGAGAGGGATTTGAAAAGTTTCAATGGGAATGGGAAGAATTGGGACAAAAATTGGAAAATTTTTAAGGGACTTTGAAAAAATTTCAACTGGAATTTTAGCAATTTTTTGACGTGAAATTGTAAACATGTGGACATGGATTTTGAAAATTCTAGAGAGAATTTATAAGCTTCAAGAGAATTTCAACAATTTTGAGAGGGATTTGAAAAGTTTCAATGGGAATGGGAAGAATTGGGTCGAAAATTGGAAAATTTTTAAGGGACTTTGAAAAAATTTCAACTGGAATTTTAGCCATTTTTTGATGTGAAATTGTAAACATGTGGACATGGATTTTGAAAATTCTAGAGATAATTTTTAAAGCTTCAAGAGAATTTCAACAATTTTGAGAGGGATTTGAAAAGTTTCAATGGGAATGAGAAGAATTGGGACAAAAATTGGAAAATTTTTAAGGGACTTTGAAAAAATTTCAACTGGAATTTTAGCCATTTTTTGACGTGAAATTGTAAACACGTGGCCATGGATTTTGAAAATTCTAGAGAGAATTTTAAAAGCTTTAACAGAATTTCTACAATTTTGAGAGGGATTTGAAAAGTTTCAATGGGAATGGGAAGAATTGGGACAAAAATTGGAAAATTTTTAAGGGACTTTGAAAAAATTTCAACTGGAATTTTAGCAATTTTTTTATGTGAAATTGTAAACATGTGGACATGGATTTTGAAAATTCTAGAGAGAATTTTAAAAGCTTCAAGAGAATTTCAACAATTTTGAGAGGGATTTGAAAAGTTTCAATGGGAATGGGAAGAATTGGGACAAAAATTGGAAAATTTTGAAGGGACTTTGAAAAAATTTCAACTGGAATTTTAGCAATTTTTTGACGTGAAATTGTAAACATGTGGCCATGGATTTTGAAAATTCTAGAGAGAATTTTAAAAGCTTCAAGAGAATTTCAACAATTTTGAGAGGGATTTGACAAGTTTCAATGGGAATGGGAAGAATTGGGACAAAAATTGGAAAATTTTTAAGGGACTTTGAAAAAATTTCAACTGGAATTTTAGCAATTTTTTGACGTGAAATTGTAAACATGTTGAAGTGGATTTTGAAAATTCTAGAGAGAATTTTAAAAGCTTCAACAGAATTTCAACAATTTTGAGAGGGATTTGAAAAGTTTCAATGGGAATGGGAAGAATTGGGGCAAAAATTGGAAAATTTTTAAGGGACTTTGAAAAAATTTCAACTGGAATTTTAGCCATTTTTTGACGTGAAATTGTAAACATGTGGACATGGATTTTGAAAATTCTAGAGATAATTTTAAAAGCTTCAAGAGAATTTCAACAATTTTGAGAGGGATTTGAAAAGTTTCAATGGGAATGGGAAGAATTGGGACAAAAATTGGAAAATTTTTAAGGGACTTTGAAAAAATTTCAACTGGAATTTTAGCCATTTTTTGACGTGAAATTGTAAACATGTGGACATGGATTTTGAAAATTCTAGAGAGAATTTTAAAAGCTTCAACAGAATTTCAACAATTTTGAGAGGGATTTGAAAAGTTTCAATGGGAATGAGAAGAATTGGGACAAAAATTGGAAAATTTTTAAGGGACTTTGAAAAAATTTCAACTGGAATTTTAGCCATTTTTTGACGTGAAATTGTAAACACGTGGCCATGGATTTTGAAAATTCTAGAGAGAATTTTAAAAGCTTCAAGAGAATTTCTACAATTTTGAGAGGGATTTGAAAAGTTTCAATGGGAATGGGAAGAATTGGGACAAAAATTGGAAAATTTTTAAGGGACTTTGAAAAAATTTCAACTGGAATTTTAGCAATTTTTTGACGTGAAATTGTAAACATGTGGACATGGATTTTGAAAATTCTAGAGAGAATTTTAAAAGCTTCAAGAGAATTTCAACAATTTTGTAAGGGATTTGAAAAGTTTCAATGGGAATGGGAAGAATTGGGACAAAAATTGGAAAATTTTGAAGGGACTTTGAAAAAATTTCAACTGGAATTTTAGCAATTTTTTGACATGAAATTGTAAACATGTGGACATGGATTTTGAAAATTCTAGAGAGAATTTTAAAAGCTTCAAGAGAATTTCAACAATTTTGAGAGGGATTTGACAAGTTTCAATGGGAATGGGAAGAATTGGGACAAAAATTGGAAAATTTTTAAGGGACTTTGAAAAAATTTCAACTGGAATTTTAGCAATTTTTTGACGTGAAATTGTAAACATGTTGAAGTGGATTTTGAAAATTCTAGAGAGAATTTTAAAAGCTTCAAGAGAATTTCAACAATTTTGAGAGGGATTTGAAAAGTTTCAATGGGAATGGGAAGAATTGGGACAAAAATTGGAAAATTTTTAAGGGACTTTGAAAAAATTTCAACTGGAATTTTAGCAATTTTTTGACGTGAAATTGTAAATATGTGGCCATGGATTTTGAAAATTCTAGAGAGAATTTTAAAAGCTTCAAGAGAATTTCAACAATTTTGAGAGGGATTTGAAAAGTTTCAATGGGAATGGGAAGAATTGGGACAAAAATTGGAAAATTTTGAAGGGACTTTGAAAAAATTTCAACTGGAATTTTAGCAATTTTTTGACGTGAAATTGTAAACATGTGGACATGGATTTTGAAAATTCTAGAGAGAATTTTAAAAGCTTCAACAGAATTTCAACAATTTTGAGAGGGATTTGAAAAGTTTCAAAGGGAATGGGAAGGATTGGGACAAAAATTGGAAAATTTTTAAGGGACTTTGAAAAAATTTCAACTGGAATTTTAGCAATTTTTTTATGTGAAATTGTAAACATGTGGACATGGATTTTGAAAATTCTAGAGAGAATTTATAAGCTTCAAGAGAATTTCAACAATTTTGAGAGGGATTTGAAAAGTTTCAATGGGAATGGGAAGAATTGGGACGAAAATTGGAAAATTTTTAAGGGACTTTGAAAAAATTTCAACTGGAATTTTAGCCATTTTTTGACGTGAAATTGTAAACATGTGGCCATGGATTTTGAAAATTCTAGAGAGAATTTTAAAAGCTTCAAGAGAATTTCAACAATTTTGAGAGGGATTTGAAAAGTTTCAATGGGAATGGGAAGAATTGGGACGAAAATTGGAAAATTTTTAAGGGACTTTGAAAAAATTTCAACTGGAATTTTAGCAATTTTTTGACGTGAAATTGTAAACATGTTGAAGTGGATTTTGAAAATTCTAGAGAGAATTTTAAAAGCTTCAACAGAATTTCAACAATTCTGAGAGGGATTTGAAAAGTTTCAATGGGAATGGGAAGAATTGGGACAAAAATTGGAAAATTTTTAAGGGACTTTGAAAAAATTTCAACTGGAATTTTAGCAATTTTTTGACGTGAAATTGTAAACATGTGGACATGGATTTTGAAAATTCTAGAGAGAATTTATAAGCTTCAAGAGAATTTCAACAATTTTGAGAGGGATTTGAAAAGTTTCAATGGGAATGGGAAGAATTGGGTCGAAAATTGGAAAATTTTTAAGGGACTTTGAAAAAATTTCAACTGGAATTTTAGCCATTTTTTTATGTGAAATTGTAAACATGTGGACATGGATTTTGAAAATTCTAGAGAGAATTTTAAAAGCTTCAAGAGAATTTCAACAATTTTGAGAGGGATTTGAAAAGTTTCAATGGGAATGGGAAGAATTGGGACAAAAATTGGAAAATTTTTAAGGGACTTTGAAAAAATTTCAACTGGAATTTTAGCCATTTTTTTCTGTGAATTTGTAAACATGTGGACATGGATTTTGAAAATTCTAGAGAGAATTTTAAAAGCTTCAAGAGAATTTCAACAATTTGGAGAGGGATTTGAAAAGTTTCAATGGGAATGGGAAGAATTGGGACAAAAATTGGAAAATTTTTAAGGGACTTTGAAAAAATTTCAACTGGAATTTTAGCAATTTTTTGACGTGAAATTGTAAACATGTGGCCATGGATTTTGAAAATTCTAGAGAGAATTTTAAAAGCTTTAACAGAATTTCAACAATTTTGAGAGGGATTTGAAAAGTTTCAATGGGAATGGGAAGAATTGGGACAAAAATTGGAAAATTTTTAAGGGACTTTGAAAAAATTTCAACTGGAATTTTAGCCATTTTTTTATGTGAAATTGTAAACATGTGGACATGGATTTTGAAAATTCTAGAGAGAATTTTAAAAGCTTCAAGATAATTTCAACAATTTTGAGAGGGATTTGAAAAGTTTCAATGGGAATGGGAAGAATTGGGACAAAAATTGGAAAATTTTTAAGGGACTTTGAAAAAATTTCAACTGGAATTTTAGCCATTTTTTTCTGTGAAATTGTAAACATGTGGACATGGATTTTGAAAATTCTAGAGAGAATTTTAAAAGCTTCAAGAGAATTTCAACAATTTTGAGAGGGATTTGAAAAGTTTCAATGGGAATGGGAAGAATTGGGACAAAAATTGGAAAATTTTTAAGGGACTTTGAAAAAATTTCAACTGGAATTTTAGCAATTTTTTGACATGAAATTGTAAACATGTGGACATGGATTTTGAAAATTCTAGAGAGAATTTTAAAAGCTTCAAGATAATTTCAACAATTTTGAGAGGGATTTGAAAAGTTTCAATGGGAATGGGAAGAATTGGGACAAAAATTGGAAAATTTTTAAGGGACTTTGAAAATATTTCAACTGGAATTTTAGCCATTTTTTGACGTGAAATTGTAAACATGTTGAAGTGGATTTTGAAAATTCTAGAGAGAATTTTAAAAGCTTCAACAGAATTTCAACAATTTTGAGAGGGATTTGAAAAGTTTCAATGGGAATGGGAAGAATTGGGACAAAAATTGGAAAATTTTTAAGGGACTTTGAAAAAATTTCAACTGGAATTTTAGCCATTTTTTGACATGAAATTGTAAACATGTGGACATGGATTTTGAAAATTCTAGAGAGAATTTTAAAAGCTTCAAGAGAATTTCAACAATTTTGAGAGGGATTTGAAAAGTTTCAATGGGAATGGGAAGAATTGGGACAAAAATTGGAAAATTTTTAAGGGACTTTGAAAAAATTTCAACTGGAATTTTAGCAATTTTTTGACGTGAAATTGTAAACATGTTGAAGTGGATTTTGAAAATTCTAGAGAGAATTTTAAAAGCTTCAAGAGAATTTCAACAATTTTGAGAGGGATTTGAAAAGTTTCAATGGGAATGGGAAGAATTGGGACAAAAATTGGAAAATTTTTAAGGGACTTTGAAAAAATTTCAACTGGAATTTTAGCAATTTTTGACGTGAAATTGTAAACATGTGGACATGGATTTTGAAAATTCTAGAGAGAATTTTAAAAGCTTCAACAGAATTTCAACAATTTTGAGAGGGATTTGAAAAGTTTCAATGGGAATGGGAAGAATTGAGACAAAAATTGGAAAATTTTTAAGGGACTTTGAAAAAATTTCAACTGGAATTTTAGCCATTTTTTGACGTGAAATTGTAAACATGTGGACATGGATTTTGAAAATTCTAGAGAGAATTTTAAAAGCTTTAACAGAATTTCTACAATTTTGAGAGGGATTTGAAAAGTTTCAATGGGAATGGGAAGAATTGGGACAAAAATTGGAAAATTTTTAAGGGACTTTGAAAAAATTTCAACTGCAATTTTAGCAATTTTTTTATGTGAAATTGTAAACATGTGGACATGGATTTTGAAAATTCTAGAGAGAATTTTAAAAGCTTCAAGAGAATTTCAACAATTTTGAGAGGGATTTGAAAAGTTTCAATGGGAATGGGAAGAATTGGGACAAAAATTGGAAAATTTTGAAGGGACTTTGAAAAAATTTCAACTGGAATTTTAGCAATTTTTTGACATGAAATTGTAAACATGTGGACATGGATTTTGAAAATTCTAGAGAGAATTTTAAAAGCTTCAAGAGAATTTCAACAATTTTGAGAGGGATTTGACAAGTTTCAATGGGAATGGGAAGAATTGGGACAAAAATTGGAAAATTTTTAAGGGACTTTGAAAAAATTTCAACTGGAATTTTAGCAATTTTTTGACGTGAAATTGTAAACATGTTGAAGTGGATTTTGAAAATTCTAGAGAGAATTTTAAAAGCTTCAACAGAATTTCAACAATTTTGAGAGGGATTTGAAAAGTTTCAATGGGAATGGGAAGAATTGGGACAAAAATTGGAAAATTTTTAAGGGACTTTGAAAAAATTTCAACTGGAATTTTAGCCATTTTTTGACGTGAAATTGTAAACATGTGGACATGGATTTTGAAAATTCTAGAGATAATTTTTAAAGCTTCAAGAGAATTTCAACAATTTTGAGAGGGATTTGAAAAGTTTCAATGGGAATGGGAAGAATTGGGACAAAAATTGGAAAATTTTTAAGGGACTTTGAAAAAATTTCAACTGGAATTTTAGCCATTTTTTGACGTGAAATTGTAAACATGTGGACATGGATTTTGAAAATTCTAGAGAGAATTTTAAAAGCTTCAACAGAATTTCAACAATTTTGAGAGGGATTTGAAAAGTTTCAATGGGAATGAGAAGAATTGGGACAAAAATTGGAAAATTTTTAAGGGACTTTGAAAAATTTCAACTGGAATTTTAGCCATTTTTTGACGTGAAATTGTAAACACGTGGCCATGGATTTTGAAAATTCTAGAGAGAATTTTAAAAGCTTTAACAGAATTTCTACAATTTTGAGAGGGATTTGAAAAGTTTCAATGGGAATGGGAAGAATTGGGACAAAAATTGGAAAATTTTTAAGGGACTTTGAAAAAATTTCAACTGGAATTTTAGCCATTTTTTTCTGTGAAATTGTAAACATGTGGACATGGATTTTGAAAATTCTAGAGAGAATTTAAAAGCTTCAAGAGAATTTCAACAATTTGGAGAGGGATTTGAAAAGTTTCAATGGGAATGGGAAGAATTGGGACAAAAATTGGAAAATTTTTAAGGGACTTTGAAAAAATTTCAACTGGAATTTTAGCAATTTTTTGACGTGAAATTGTAAACATGTGGCCATGGATTTTGAAAATTCTAGAGAGAATTTTAAAAGCTTTAACAGAATTTCAACAATTTTGAGAGGGATTTGAAAAGTTTCAATGGGAATGGGAAGAATTGGGACAAAAATTGGAAAATTTTTAAGGGACTTTGAAAAAATTTCAACTGGAATTTTAGCCATTTTTTTATGTGAAATTGTAAACATGTGGCCATGGATTTTGAAAATTCTAGAGAGAATTTTAAAAGCTTCAAGATAATTTCAACAATTTTGAGAGGGATTTGAAAAGTTTCAATGGGAATGGGAAGAATTGGGACAAAAATTGGAAAATTTTAAGGGACTTTGAAAAAATTTCAACTGGAATTTTAGCCATTTTTTTCTGTGAAATTGTAAACATGTGGACATGGATTTTGAAAATTCTAGAGAGAATTTTAAAAGCTTCAAGAGAATTTCAACAATTTTGAGAGGGATTTGAAAAGTTTCAATGGGAATGGGAAGAATTGGGACAAAAATTGGAAAATTTTTAAGGGACTTTGAAAAAATTTCAACTGGAATTTTAGCCATTTTTTGACATGAAATTGTAAACATGTGGACATGGATTTTGAAAATTCTAGAGAGAATTTTAAAAGCTTCAAGATAATTTCAACAATTTTGAGAGGGATTTGACAAGTTTCAATGGGAATGGGAAGAATTGGGACAAAAATTGGAAAATTTTTAAGGGACTTTGAAAAATTTCAACTGGAATTTTAGCCATTTTTTTCTGTGAAATTGTAAACATGTGGACATGGATTTTGAAAATTCTAGAGAGAATTTTAAAAGCTTCAGGAGAATTTCAACAATTTTGAGAGGGATTTGAAAAGTTTCAATGGGAATGGGAAGAATTGGGACAAAAATTGGAAAATTTTTAAGGGACTTTGAAAATATTTCAACTGGAATTTTAGCCATTTTTTGACGTGAAATTGTAAACATGTTGAAGTGGATTTTGAAAATTCTAGAGAGAATTTTTAAAAGCTTCAACAGAATTTCAACAATTTTGAGAGGGATTTGAAAAGTTTCAATGGGAATGGGAAGAATTGGGACAAAAATTGGAAAATTTTTAAGGGACTTTGAAAAAATTTCAACTGGAATTTTAGCCATTTTTTGACATGAAATTGTAAACATGTGGACATGGATTTTGAAAATTCTAGAGAGAATTTTAAAAGCTTCAAGAGAATTTCAACAATTTTGAGAGGGATTTGAAAAGTTTCAATGGGAATGGGAAGAATTGGGACAAAAATTGGAAAATTTTTAAGGGACTTTGAAAACATTTCAACTGGAATTTTAGCAATTTTTTGACGTGAAATTGTAAACATGTGGACATGGATTTTGAAAATTCTAGAGAGAATTTTAAAAGCTTCAACAGAATTTCAACAATTTTGAGAGGGATTTGAAAAGTTTCAATGGGAATGGGAAGAATTGGGACAAAAATTGGAAAATTTTTAAGGGACTTTGAAAAAATTTCAACTGGAATTTTAGCCATTTTTTGACGTGAAATTGTAAACATGTGGACATGGATTTTGAAAATTCTAGAGATAATTTTTAAAGCTTCAAGAGAATTTCAACAATTTTGAGAGGGATTTGAAAAGTTTCAATGGGAATGGGAAGAATTGGGACAAAAATTGGAAAATTTTTAAGGGACTTTGAAAAATTTCAACTGGAATTTTAGCCATTTTTTGACGTGAAATTGTAAACATGTGGACATGGATTTTGAAAATTCTAGAGAGAATTTTAAAAGCTTCAACAGAATTTCAACAATTTTGAGAGGGATTTGAAAAGTTTCAATGGGAATGAGAAGAATTGGGACAAAAATTGGAAAATTTTTAAGGGACTTTGAAAAAATTTCAACTGGAATTTTAGCCATTTTTTGACGTGAAATTGTAAACACGTGGCCATGGATTTTGAAAATTCTAGAGAGAATTTTAAAAGCTTTAACAGAATTTCTACAATTTTGAGAGGGATTTGAAAAGTTTCAATGGGAATGGGAAGAATTGGGACAAAAATTGGAAAATTTTTAAGGGACTTTGAAAAAATTTCAACTGGAATTTTAGCCATTTTTTGACGTGAAATTGTAAACATGTGGACATGGATTTTGAAAATTCTAGAGATAATTTTAAAAGCTTCAAGAGAATTTCAACAATTTGGAGAGGGATTTGAAAAGTTTCAATGGGAATGGGAAGAATTGGGACAAAATTGGAAAATTTTTAAGGGACTTTGAAAAAATTTCAACTGGAATTTTAGCAATTTTTTGACGTGAAATTGTAAACATGTGGCCATGGATTTTGAAAATTCTAGAGAGAATTTTAAAAGCTTTAACAGAATTTCAACAATTTTGAGAGGGATTTGAAAAGTTTCAATGGGAATGGGAAGAATTGGGACAAAAATTGGAAAATTTTTAAGGGACTTTGAAAAAATTTCAACTGGAATTTTAGCCATTTTTTTATGTGAAATTGTAAACATGTGGCCATGGATTTTGAAAATTCTAGAGAGAATTTTAAAAGCTTCAAGATAATTTCAACAATTTTGAGAGGGATTTGAAAAGTTTCAATGGGAATGGGAAGAATTGGGACAAAAATTGGAAAATTTTTAAGGGACTTTGAAAAAATTTCAACTGGAATTTTAGCCATTTTTTTCTGTGAAATTGTAAACATGTGGACATGGATTTTGAAAATTCTAGAGAGAATTTTAAAAGCTTCAAGAGAATTTCAACAATTTTGAGAGGGATTTGAAAAGTTTCAATGGGAATGGGAAGAATTGGGACAAAAATTGGAAAATTTTTAAGGGACTTTGAAAAAATTTCAACTGGAATTTTAGCAATTTTTTGACATGAAATTGTAAACATGTGGACATGGATTTTGAAAATTCTAGAGAGAATTTTAAAAGCTTCAAGATAATTTCTACAATTTTGAGAGGGATTTGAAAAGTTTCAATGGGAATGGGAAGAATTGGGACAAAAATTGGAAAATTTTTAAGGGACTTTGAAAATATTTCAACTGGAATTTTAGCCATTTTTTGACGTGAAATTGTAAACATGTTGAAGTGGATTTTGAAAATTCTAGAGAGAATTTTAAAAGCTTCAACAGAATTTCAACAATTTTGAGAGGGATTTGACAAGTTTCAATGGGAATGGGAAGAATTGGGACAAAAATTGGAAAATTTTTAAGGGACTTTGAAAAAATTTCAACTGGAATTTTAGCCATTTTTTGACATGAAATTGTAAACATGTGGACATGGATTTTGAAAATTCTAGAGAGAATTTTAAAAGCTTCAAGAGAATTTCAACAATTTTGAGAGGGATTTGAAAAGTTTCAATGGGAATGGGAAGAATTGGGACAAAAATTGGAAAATTTTTAAGGGACTTTGAAAAAATTTCAACTGGAATTTTAGCAATTTTTGACGTGAAATTGTAAACATGTTGAAGTGGATTTTGAAAATTCTAGAGAGAATTTTAAAAGCTTCAAGAGAATTTCAACAATTTTGAGAGGGATTTGAAAAGTTTCAATGGGAATGGGAAGAATTGGGACAAAAATTGGAAAATTTTTAAGGGACTTTGAAAAAATTTCAACTGGAATTTTAGCAATTTTTTGACATGAAATTGTAAACATGTGGACATGGATTTTGAAAATTCTAGAGAGAATTTTAAAAGCTTCAACAGAATTTCAACAATTTTGAGAGGGATTTGAAAAGTTTCAATGGGAATGGGAAGAATTGAGACAAAAATTGGAAAATTTTTAAGGGACTTTGAAAAAATTTCAACTGGAATTTTAGCCATTTTTTGACGTGAAATTGTAAACATGTGGACATGGATTTTGAAAATTCTAGAGAGAATTTTAAAAGCTTTAACAGAATTTCTACAATTTTGAGAGGGATTTGAAAAGTTTCAATGGGAATGGGAAGAATTGGGACAAAAATTGGAAAATTTTTAAGGGACTTTGAAAAAATTTCAACTGGAATTTTAGCCATTTTTTTATGTGAAATTGTAAACATGTGGACATGGATTTTGAAAATTCTAGAGAGAATTTTAAAAGCTTCAAGAGAATTTCAACAATTTTGAGAGGGATTTGACAAGTTTCAATGGGAATGGGAAGAATTGGGACAAAAATTGGAAAATTTTTAAGGGACTTTGAAAAAATTTCAACTGGAATTTTAGCAATTTTTTGACGTGAAATTGTAAACATGTTGAAGTGGATTTTGAAAATTCTAGAGAGAATTTTAAAAGCTTCAACAGAATTTCAACAATTTTGAGAGGGATTTGAAAAGTTTCAATGGGAATGGGAAGAATTGGGACAAAAATTGGAAAATTTTTAAGGGACTTTGAAAAAATTTCAACTGGAATTTTAGCCATTTTTTGACGTGAAATTGTAAACATGTGGACATGGATTTTGAAAATTCTAGAGATAATTTTTAAAGCTTCAAGAGAATTTCAACAATTTTGAGAGGGATTTGACAAGTTTCAATGGGAATGGGAAGAATTGGGACAAAAATTGGAAAATTTTTAAGGGACTTTGAAAAAATTTCAACTGGAATTTTAGCCATTTTTTGACGTGAAATTGTAAACATGTGGACATGGATTTTGAAAATTCTAGAGAGAATTTTAAAAGCTTCAACAGAATTTCAACAATTTTGAGAGGGATTTGAAAAGTTTCAATGGGAATGAGAAGAATTGGGACAAAAATTGGAAAATTTTTAAGGGACTTTGAAAAAATTTCAACTGGAATTTTAGCCATTTTTTGACGTGAAATTGTAAACACGTGGCCATGGATTTTGAAAATTCTAGAGAGAATTTTAAAAGCTTTAACAGAATTTCTACAATTTTGAGAGGGATTTGAAAAGTTTCAATGGGAATGGGAAGAATTGGGACAAAAATTGGAAAATTTTTAAGGGACTTTGAAAAAATTTCAACTGGAATTTTAGCAATTTTGACGTGAAATTGTAAACATGTGGACATGGATTTTGAAAATTCTAGAGAGAATTTTAAAAGCTTCAAGAGAATTTCAACAATTTTGAGAGGGATTTGAAAAGTTTCAATGGGAATGGGAAGAATTGGGACAAAAATTGGAAAATTTTGAAGGGACTTTGAAAAAATTTCAACTGGAATTTTAGCAATTTTTTGACATGAAATTGTAAACATGTGGACATGGATTTTGAAAATTCTAGAGAGAATTTTAAAAGCTTCAAGAGAATTTCAACAATTTTGAGAGGGATTTGACAAGTTTCAATGGGAATGGGAAGAATTGGGACAAAAATTGGAAAATTTTTAAGGGACTGAAAAAATTTCAACTGGAATTTTAGCAATTTTTTGACGTGAAATTGTAAACATGTTGAAGTGGATTTTGAAAATTCTAGAGAGAATTTTAAAAGCTTCAAGAGAATTTCAACAATTTTGAGAGGGATTTGAAAAGTTTCAATGGGAATGGGAAGAATTGGGACAAAAATTGGAAAATTTTTAAGGGACTTTGAAAAAATTTCAACTGGAATTTTAGCAATTTTTTGACGTGAAATTGTAAACATGTGGCCATGGATTTTGAAAATTCTAGAGAGAATTTTTAAAGCTTCAAGAGAATTTCAACAATTTTGAGAGGGATTTGAAAAGTTTCAATGGGAATGGGAAGAATTGGGACGAAAATTGGAAAATTTTTAAGGGACTTTGAAAAAATTTCAACTGGAATTTTAGCAATTTTTTGACGTGAAATTGTAAACATGTGGACATGGATTTTGAAAATTCTAGAGAGAATTTTAAAAGCTTCAACAGAATTTCAACAATTTTGAGAGGGATTTGAAAAGTTTCAAAGGGAATGGGAAGAATTGGGACAAAAATTGGAAAATTTTTAAGGGACTTTGAAAAAATTTCAACTGGAATTTTAGCAATTTTTTTATGTGAAATTGTAAACATGTGGACATGGATTTTGAAAATTCTAGAGAGAATTTATAAGCTTCAAGAGAATTTCAACAATTTTGAGAGGGATTTGAAAAGTTTCAATGGGAATGGGAAGAATTGGGACGAAAATTGGAAAATTTTTAAGGGACTTTGAAAAAATTTCAACTGGAATTTTAGCAATTTTTTGACGTGAAATTGTAAACATGTGGACATGGATTTTGAAAATTCTAGAGAGAATTTTAAAAGCTTCAAGAGAATTTCAACAATTTTGAGAGGGATTTGAAAAGTTTCAATGGGAATGGGAAGAATTGGGACGAAAATTGGAAAATTTTTAAGGGACTTTGAAAAAATTTCAACTGGAATTTTAGCAATTTTTTGACGTGAAATTGTAAACATGTGGACATGGATTTTGAAAATTCTAGAGAGAATTTTAAAAGCTTCAACAGAATTTCAACAATTTTGAGAGGGATTTGAAAAGTTTCAATGGGAATGGGAAGAATTGGGACAAAAATTGGAAAATTTTTAAGGGACTTTGAAAAAATTTCAACTGGAATTTTAGCAATTTTTTGACGTGAAATTGTAAACATGTGGACATGGATTTTGAAAATTCTAGAGAGAATTTATAAGCTTCAAGAGAATTTCAACAATTTTGAGAGGGATTTGAAAAGTTTCAATGGGAATGGGAAGAATTGGGTCGAAAATTGGAAAATTTTTAAGGGACTTTGAAAAAATTTCAACTGGAATTTTAGCCATTTTTTTATGTGAAATTGTAAACATGTGGACATGGATTTTGAAAATTCTAGAGAGAATTTTTAAAGCTTCAAGAGAATTTCAACAATTTTGAGAGGGATTTGAAAAGTTTCAATGGGAATGGGAAGAATTGGGACAAAAATTGGAAAATTTTTAAGGGACTTTGAAAAAATTTCAACTGGAATTTTAGCCATTTTTTTCTGTGAAATTGTAAACATGTGGCCATGGATTTTGAAAATTCTAGAGAGAATTTTAAAAGCTTCAAGAGAATTTCAACAATTTGGAGAGGGATTTGAAAAGTTTCAATGGGAATGGGAAGAATTGGGACAAAAATTGGAAAATTTTTAAGGGACTTTGAAAAAATTTCAACTGGAATTTTAGCAATTTTTTGACGTGAAATTGTAAACATGTGGCCATGGATTTTGAAAATTCTAGAGAGAATTTTAAAAGCTTTAACAGAATTTCAACAATTTTGAGAGGGATTTGAAAAGTTTCAATGGGAATGGGAAGAATTGGGACAAAAATTGGAAAATTTTAAGGGACTTTGAAAAAATTTCAACTGGAATTTTAGCCATTTTTTTATGTGAAATTGTAAACATGTGGCCATGGATTTTGAAAATTCTAGAGAGAATTTATAAGCTTCAAGAGAATTTCAACAATTTTGAGAGGGATTTGAAAGTTTCAATGGGAATGGGAAGAATTGGGACAAAAATTGGAAAATTTTTAAGGGACTTTGAAAAAATTTCAACTGGAATTTTAGCCATTTTTTTCTGTGAAATTGTAAACATGTGGACATGGATTTTGAAAATTCTAGAGAGAATTTTAAAAGCTTCAAGAGAATTTCAACAATTTTGAGAGGGATTTGAAAAGTTTCAATGGGAATGGGAAGAATTGGGACAAAAATTGGAAAATTTTTAAGGGACTTTGAAAAAATTTCAACTGGAATTTTAGCAATTTTTTGACATGAAATTGTAAACATGTGGACATGGATTTTGAAAATTCTAGAGAGAATTTTAAAAGCTTCAAGATAATTTCTACAATTTTGAGAGGGATTTGAAAAGTTTCAATGGGAATGGGAAGAATTGGGACAAAAATTGGAAAATTTTTAAGGGACTTTGAAAAAATTTCAACTGGAATTTTAGCCATTTTTTGACGTGAAATTGTAAACATGTTGAAGTGGATTTTGAAAATTCTAGAGAGAATTTTAAAAGCTTCAACAGAATTTCAACAATTTTGAGAGGGATTTGAAAAGTTTCAATGGGAATGGGAAGAATTGGGACAAAAATTGGAAAATTTTTAAGGGACTTTGAAAAAATTTCAACTGGAATTTTAGCCATTTTTTGACATGAAATTGTAAACATGTGGACATGGATTTTGAAAATTCTAGAGAGAATTTTAAAAGCTTCAAGAGAATTTCAACAATTTTGAGAGGGATTTGAAAAGTTTCAATGGGAATGGGAAGAATTGGGACAAAAATTGGAAAATTTTTAAGGGACTTTGAAAAATTTCAACTGGAATTTTAGCAATTTTTTGACGTGAAATTGTAAACATGTTGAAGTGGATTTTGAAAATTCTAGAGAGAATTTTAAAAGCTTCAAGAGAATTTCAACAATTTTGAGAGGGATTTGAAAAGTTTCAATGGGAATGGGAAGAATTGGGACAAAAATTGGAAAATTTTTAAGGGACTTTGAAAAAATTTCAACTGGAATTTTAGCAATTTTTTGACGTGAAATTGTAAACATGTGGACATGGATTTTGAAAATTCTAGAGAGAATTTTAAAAGCTTCAACAGAGTTTCAACAATTTTGAGAGGGATTTGAAAAGTTTCAATGGGAATGGGAAGAATTGAGACAAAAATTGGAAAATTTTTAAGGGACTTTGAAAAAATTTCAACTGGAATTTTAGCCATTTTTTGACGTGAAATTGTAAACATGTGGACATGGATTTTGAAAATTCTAGAGAGAATTTTAAAAGCTTCAAGAGAATTTCAACAATTTTGAGAGGGATTTGACAAGTTTCAATGGGAATGGGAAGAATTGGGACAAAAATTGGAAAATTTTTAAGGGACTTTGAAAAAATTTCAACTGGAATTTTAGCAATTTTTTGACGTGAAATTGTAAACATGTTGAAGTGGATTTTGAAAATTCTAGAGAGAATTTTAAAAGCTTCAAGAGAATTTCAACAATTTTGAGAGGGATTTGAAAAGTTTCAATGGGAATGGGAAGAATTGGGACAAAAATTGGAAAATTTTTAAGGGACTTTGAAAAAATTTCAACTGGAATTTTAGCAATTTTTTTATGTGAAATTGTAAACATGTGGACATGGATTTTGAAAATTCTAGAGAGAATTTATAAGCTTCAAGAGAATTTCAACAATTTTGAGAGGGATTTGAAAAGTTTCAATGGGAATGGGAAGAATTGGGACGAAAATTGGAAAATTTTTAAGGGACTTTGAAAAAATTTCAACTGGAATTTTAGCCATTTTTTGACGTGAAATTGTAAACATGTGGACATGGATTTTGAAAATTCTAGAGAGAATTTTAAAAGCTTCAAGAGAATTTCAACAATTTTGAGAGGGATTTGAAAAGTTTCAATGGGAATGGGAAGAATTGGGACGAAAATTGGAAAATTTTTAAGGGACTTTGAAAAAATTTCAACTGGAATTTTAGCAATTTTTTGACGTGAAATTGTAAACATGTGGACATGGATTTTGAAAATTCTAGAGAGAATTTTAAAAGCTTCAACAGAATTTCAACAATTTTGAGAGGGATTTGAAAAGTTTCAATGGGAATGGGAAGAATTGGGACAAAAATTGGAAAATTTTTAAGGGACTTTGAAAAAATTTCAACTGGAATTTTAGCAATTTTTTGACGTGAAATTGTAAACATGTGGACATGGATTTTGAAAATTCTAGAGAGAATTTATAAGCTTCAAGAGAATTTCAACAATTTTGAGAGGGATTTGAAAAGTTTCAATGGGAATGGGAAGAATTGGGTCGAAAATTGGAAAATTTTTAAGGGACTTTGAAAAAATTTCAACTGGAATTTTAGCCATTTTTTTATGTGAAATTGTAAACATGTGGACATGGATTTTGAAAATTCTAGAGAGAATTTTAAAAGCTTCAAGAGAATTTCAACAATTTGGAGAGGGATTTGAAAAGTTTCAATGGGAATGGGAAGAATTGGGACAAAAATTGGAAAATTTTTAAGGGACTTTGAAAAAATTTCAACTGGAATTTTAGCAATTTTTTTTCTGTGAAATTGTAAACATGTGGCCATGGATTTTGAAAATTCTAGAGAGAATTTTAAAAGCTTTAACAGAATTTCAACAATTTTGAGAGGGATTTGAAAAGTTTCAATGGGAATGGGAAGAATTGGGACAAAAATTGGAAAATTTTTAAGGGACTTTGAAAAAATTTCAACTGGAATTTTAGCCATTTTTTTATGTGAAATTGTAAACATGTGGCCATGGATTTTGAAAATTCTAGAGAGAATTTTAAAAGCTTCAACAGAATTTCAACAATTTTGAGAGGGATTTGAAAAGTTTCAAAGGGAATGGGAAGAATTGGGACAAAAATTGGAAAATTTTTAAGGGACTTTGAAAAAATTTCAACTGGAATTTTAGCAATTTTTTTATGTGAAATTGTAAACATGTGGACATGGATTTTGAAAATTCTAGAGAGAATTTATAAGCTTCAAGAGAATTTCAACAATTTTGAGAGGGATTTGAAAAGTTTCAATGGGAATGGGAAGAATTGGGACGAAAATTGGAAAATTTTTAAGGGACTTTGAAAAAATTTCAACTGGAATTTTAGCCATTTTTTGACGTGAAATTGTAAACATGTGGACATGGATTTTGAAAATTCTAGAGAGAATTTTAAAAGCTTCAAGAGAATTTCAACAATTTTGAGAGGGATTTGAAAAGTTTCAATGGGAATGGGAAGAATTGGGACGAAAATTGGAAAATTTTGAAGGGACTTTGAAAAAATTTCAACTGGAATTTTAGCAATTTTTTGACGTGAAATTGTAAACATGTGGACATGGATTTTGAAAATTCTAGAGAGAATTTTAAAAGCTTCAACAGAATTTCAACAATTTTGAGAGGGATTTGAAAAGTTTCAATGGGAATGGGAAGAATTGGGACAAAAATTGGAAAATTTTTAAGGGACTTTGAAAAAATTTCAACTGGAATTTTAGCCATTTTTTGACGTGAAATTGTAAACATGTGGACATGGATTTTGAAAATTCTAGAGAGAATTTATAAGCTTCAAGAGAATTTCAACAATTTTGAGAGGGATTTGAAAAGTTTCAATGGGAATGGGAAGAATTGGGTCGAAAATTGGAAAATTTTTAAGGGACTTTGAAAAAATTTCAACTGGAATTTTAGCCATTTTTTTATGTGAAATTGTAAACATGTGGACATGGATTTTGAAAATTCTAGAGAGAATTTTAAAAGCTTCAAGAGAATTTCAACAATTTGGAGAGGGATTTGAAAAGTTTCAATGGGAATGGGAAGAATTGGGACAAAAATTGGAAAATTTTTAAGGGACTTTGAAAAAATTTCAACTGGAATTTTAGCAATTTTTTGACGTGAAATTGTAAACATGTGGCCATGGATTTTGAAAATTCTAGAGAGAATTTTAAAAGCTTTAACAGAATTTCAACAATTTTGAGAGGGATTTGAAAAGTTTCAATGGGAATGGGAAGAATTGGGACAAAAATTGGAAAATTTTTAAGGGACTTTGAAAAAATTTCAACTGGAATTTTAGCCATTTTTTTATGTGAAATTGTAAACATGTGGCCATGGATTTTGAAAATTCTAGAGAGAATTTTAAAAGCTTCAAGATAATTTCAACAATTTTGAGAGGGATTTGAAAAGTTTCAATGGGAATGGGAAGAATTGGGACAAAAATTGGAAAATTTTTAAGGGACTTTGAAAAAATTTCAACTGGAATTTTAGCAATTTTTTTATGTGAAATTGTAAACATGTGGACATGGATTTTGAAAATTCTAGAGAGAATTTTAAAAGCTTCAACAGAATTTCAACAATTTTGAGAGGGATTTGAAAAGTTTCAATGGGAATGGGAAGAATTGGGACAAAAATTGGAAAATTTTGAAGGGACTTTGAAAAAATTTCAACTGGAATTTTAGCCATTTTTTGACATGAAATTGTAAACATGTGGACATGGATTTTGAAAATTCTAGAGAGAATTTTAAAAGCTTCAAGAGAATTTCAACAATTTTGAGAGGGATTTGAAAAGTTTCAATGGGAATGGGAAGAATTGGGACAAAAATTGGAAAATTTTTAAGGGACTTTGAAAAAATTTCAACTGGAATTTTAGCAATTTTTTGACGTGAAATTGTAAACATGTTGAAGTGGATTTTGAAAATTCTAGAGAGAATTTTAAAAGCTTCAAGAGAATTTCAACAATTTTGAGAGGGATTTGAAAAGTTTCAATGGGAATGGGAAGAATTGGGACAAAAATTGGAAAATTTTTAAGGGACTTTGAAAAAATTTCAACTGGAATTTTAGCAATTTTTTGACGTGAAATTGTAAACATGTGGACATGGATTTTGAAAATTCTAGAGAGAATTTTAAAAGTTTCAACAGAATTTCAACAATTTTGAGAGGGATTTGAAAAGTTTCAATGGGAATGGGAAGAATTGAGACAAAAATTGGAAAATTTTTCAGGGACTTTGAAAAAATTTCAACTGGAATTTTAGCAATTTTTTGACGTGAAATTGTAAACATGTGGACATGGATTTTGAAAATTCTAGAGAGAATTTTAAAAGCTTCAAGAGAATTTCAACAATTTTGAGAGGGATTTGACAAGTTTCAATGGGAATGGGAAGAATTGGGACAAAAATTGGAAAATTTTTAAGGGACTTTGAAAAAATTTCAACTGGAATTTTAGCAATTTTTGACGTGAAATTGTAAACATGTGGACATGGATTTTGAAAATTCTAGAGAGAATTTTAAAAGCTTCAAGAGAATTTCAACAATTTTGAGAGGGATTTGAAAAGTTTCAATGGGAATGGGAAGAATTGGGACAAAAATTGGAAAATTTTTAAGGGACTTTGAAAAAATTTCAACTGGAATTTTAGCCATTTTTTGACGTGAAATTGTAAACATGTTGAAGTGGATTTTGAAAATTTTAGAGAGAATTTTAAAAGCTTCAACAGAATTTCAACAATTTTGAGAGGGATTTGAAAAGTTTCAATGGGAATGGGAAGAATTGGGACAAAAATTGGAAAATTTTTAAGGGACTTTGAAAAAATTTCAACTGGAATTTTAGCCATTTTTTGACGTGAAATTGTAAACATGTGGCCATGGATTTTGAAAATTCTAGAGAGAATTTTAAAAGCTTCAAGAGAATTTCAACAATTTTGAGAGGGATTTGAAAAGTTTCAATGGGAATGGGAAGAATTGGGACAAAAATTGGAAAATTTTTAAGGGACTTTGAAAAAATTTCAACTGGAATTTTAGCCATTTTTTGACATGAAATTGTAAACATGTGGACATGGATTTTGAAAATTCTAGAGAGAATTTTAAAAGCTTCAAGAGAATTTCAACAATTTTGAGAGGGATTTGAAAAGTTTCAATGGGAATGGGAAGAATTGGGACAAAAATTGGAAAATTTTTAAGGGACTTTGAAAAAATTTCAACTGGAATTTTAGCAATTTTTTGACGTGAAATTGTAAACATGTGGACATGGATTTTGAAAATTCTAGAGAGAATTTTAAAAGCTTCAAGAGAATTTCAACAATTTTGAGAGGGATTTGAAAAGTTTCAATGGGAATGGGAAGAATTGGGACAAAAATTGGAAAATTTTTAAGGGACTTTGAAAAAATTTCAACTGGAATTTTAGCCATTTTTTGACGTGAAATTGTAAACATGTTGAAGTGGATTTTGAAAATTTTAGAGAGAATTTTAAAAGCTTCAACAGAATTTCAACAATTTTGAGAGGGATTTGAAAAGTTTCAATGGGAATGGGAAGAATTGGGACAAAAATTGGAAAATTTTTAAGGGACTTTGAAAAAATTTCAACTGGAATTTTAGCCATTTTTTGACGTGAAATTGTAAACATGTGGCCATGGATTTTGAAAATTCTAGAGAGAATTTATAAGCTTCAAGAGAATTTCAACAATTTTGAGAGGGATTTGAAAAGTTTCAATGGGAATGGGAAGAATTGGGACAAAAATTGGAAAATTTTTAAGGGACTTTGAAAAAATTTCAACTGGAATTTTAGCCATTTTTTGACGTGAAATTGTAAACATGTGGCCATGGATTTTGAAAATTCTAGAGAGAATTTTAAAAGCTTCAAGAGAATTTCAACAATTTTGAGAGGGATTTGAAAAGTTTCAATGGGAATGGGAAGAATTGGGACAAAAATTGGAAAATTTTAAGGGACTTTGAAAAAATTTCAACTGGAATTTTAGCAATTTTTTGACATGAAATTGTAAACATGTGGACATGGATTTTGAAATTCTAGAGAGAATTTTAAAAGCTTCAACAGAATTTCAACAATTTTGAGAGGGATTTGAAAAGTTTCAATGGGAATGGGAAGAATTGGGACAAAAATTGGAAAATTTTTAAGGGACTTTGAAAAAATTTCAACTGGAATTTTAGCAATTTTTTGACATGAAATTGTAAACATGTGGACATGGATTTGAAAATTCTAGAGAGAATTTTAAAAGCTTCAACAGAATTTCAACAATTTTGAGAGGGATTTGAAAAGTTTCAATGGGAATGGGAAGAATTGGGACAAAAATTGGAAAATTTTTAAGGGACTTTGAAAAAATTTCAACTGGAATTTTAGCAATTTTGACATGAAATTGTAAACATGTGGACATGGATTTTGAAAATTCTAGAGAGAATTTTAAAAGCTTCAAGAGAATTTCAACAATTTTGAGAGGGATTTGAAAAGTTTCAATGGGAATGGGAAGAATTGGGACAAAAATTGGAAAATTTTTAAGGGACTTTGAAAAAATTTCAACTGGAATTTTAGCAATTTTTTGACGTGAAATTGTAAACATGTGGACATGGATTTTGAAAATTCTAGAGAGAATTTTAAAAGCTTCAACAGAATTTCAACAATTTTGAGAGGGATTTGAAAAGTTTCAATGGGAATGGGAAGAATTGGGACAAAAATTGGAAAATTTTTAAGGGACTTTGAAAAAATTTCAACTGGAATTTTAGCCATTTTTTGACATGAAATTGTAAACATGTGGACATGGATTTTGAAAATTCTAGAGAGAATTTTAAAAGCTTCAAGAGAATTTCAACAATTTGGAGAGGGATTTGAAAAGTTTCAATGGGAATGGGAAGAATTGGGACAAAAATTGGAAAATTTTGAAGGGACTTTGAAAAAATTTCAACTGGAATTTTAGCAATTTTTTGACGTGAAATTGTAAACATGTTGAAGTGGATTTTGAAAATTCTAGAGAGAATTTTAAAAGCTTCAAGAGAATTTCAACAATTTTGAGAGGGATTTGAAAAGTTTCAATGGGAATGGGAAGAATTGGGACAAAAATTGGAAAATTTTTAAGGGACTTTGAAAAAATTTCAACTGGAATTTTAGCAATTTTTTGACGTGAAATTGTAAACATGTGGACATGGATTTTGAAAATTCTAGAGAGAATTTTAAAAGCTTCAACAGAATTTCAACAATTTTGAGAGGGATTTGAAAAGTTTCAATGGGAATGGGAAGAATTGAGACAAAAATTGGAAATTTTTAAGGGACTTTGAAAAAATTTCAACTGGAATTTTAGCCATTTTTTGACGTGAAATTGTAAACATGTGGACATGGATTTTGAAAATTCTAGAGAGAATTTTAAAAGCTTCAAGAGGATTTCAACAATTTTGAGAGGGATTTGAAAAGTTTCAATGGGAATGGGAAGAATTGGGACAAAAATTGGAAAATTTTTAAGGGACTTTGAAAAAATTTCAACTGGAATTTTAGCCATTTTTTTATGTGAAATTGTAAACATGTGGCCATGGATTTTGAAAATTCTAGAGAGATTTTTAAAAGCTTCAACAGAATTTCAACATTTTTGAGAGGGATTTGAAAAGTTTCAATGGGAATGGGAAGAATTGGGACAAAAATTGGAAAATTTTTAAGGGACTTTGAAAAAATTTCAACTGGAATTTTAGCAATTTTTTGACGTGAAATTGTAAACATGTGGACATGGATTTTGAAAATTCTAGAGAGAATTTTAAAAGCTTCAAGAGAATTTCAACAATTTTGAGAGGGATTTGAAAAGTTTCAATGGGAATGGGAAGAATTGGGACAAAAATTGGAAAATTTTTCAGGGACTTTGAAAAAATTTCAACTGGAATTTTAGCAATTTTTTTATGTGAAATTGTAAACATGTGGCCATGGATTTTGAAAATTCTAGAGAGAATTTTAAAAGCTTCAACAGAATTTCAACAATTTTGAGAGGGATTTGAAAAGTTTCAATGGGAATGGGAAGAATTGGGACAAAAATTGGAAAATTTTTAAGGGACTTTGAAAAAATTTCAACTGGAATTTTAGCAATTTTTTGACGGGAAATTGTAAACATGTGGACATGGATTTTGAAAATTCTAGAGAGAATTTTAAAAGCTTCAAGAGAATTTCAACAATTTTGAGAGGGATTTGAAAAGTTTCAATGGGAATGGGAAGAATTGGGACAAAAATTGGAAAATTTTTAAGGGACTTTGAAAAAATTTCAACTGGAATTTTAGCCATTTTTTGACGTGAAATTGTAAACATGTTGAAGTGGATTTTGAAAATTTTAGAGAGAATTTTAAAAGCTTCAACAGAATTTCAACAATTTTGAGAGGGATTTGAAAAGTTTCAATGGGAATGGGAAGAATTGGGACAAAAATTGGAAAATTTTTAAGGGACTTTGAAAAAATTTCAACTGGAATTTTAGCCATTTTTTGACGTGAAATTGTAAACATGTGGCCATGGATTTTGAAAATTCTAGAGAGAATTTATAAGCTTCAAGAGAATTTCAACAATTTTGAGAGGGATTTGAAAAGTTTCAATGGGAATGGGAAGAATTGGGACAAAAATTGGAAAATTTTTAAGGGACTTTGAAAAAATTTCAACTGGAATTTTAGCCATTTTTTGACGTGAAATTGTAAACATGTGGCCATGGATTTTGAAAATTCTAGAGAGAATTTTAAAAGCTTCAAGAGAATTTCAACAATTTTGAGAGGGATTTGAAAAGTTTCAATGGGAATGGGAAGAATTGGGACAAAAATTGGAAAATTTTTAAGGGACTTTGAAAAAATTTCAACTGGAATTTTAGCAATTTTTTGACATGAAATTGTAAACATGTGGACATGGATTTTGAAAATTCTAGAGAGAATTTTAAAAGCTTCAACAGAATTTCAACAATTTTGAGAGGGATTTGAAAAGTTTCAATGGGAATGGGAAGAATTGGGACAAAAATTGGAAAATTTTGAAGGGACTTTGAAAAAATTTCAACTGGAATTTTAGCAATTTTTTTATGTGAAATTGTAAACATGTGGACATGGATTTTGAAAATTCTAGAGAGAATTTTAAAAGCTTCAACAGAATTTCAACAATTTTGAGAGGGATTTGAAAAGTTTCAATGGGAATGGGAAGAATTGGGACAAAAATTGGAAAATTTTTAAGGGACTTTGAAAAAATTTCAACTGGAATTTTAGCAATTTTGACATGAAATTGTAAACATGTGGACATGGATTTTGAAAATTCTAGAGAGAATTTTAAAAGCTTCAAGAGAATTTCAACAATTTTGAGAGGGATTTGAAAAGTTTCAATGGGAATGGGAAGAATTGGGACAAAAATTGGAAAATTTTTAAGGGACTTTGAAAATATTTCAACTGGAATTTTAGCCATTTTTTGACGTGAAATTGTAAACATGTTGAAGTGGATTTTGAAAATTCTAGAGAGAATTTTAAAAGCTTCAACAGAATTTCAACAATTTTGAGAGGGATTTGAAAAGTTTCAATGGGAATGGGAAGAATTGGGACAAAAATTGGAAAATTTTTAAGGGACTTTGAAAAAATTTCAACTGGAATTTTAGCCATTTTTTGACATGAAATTGTAAACATGTGGACATGGATTTTGAAAATTCTAGAGAGAATTTTAAAAGCTTCAAGAGAATTTCAACAATTTGGAGAGGGATTTGAAAAGTTTCAATGGGAATGGGAAGAATTGGGACAAAAATTTGAAAACTTTTAAGGGACTTTGAAAAAATTTCAACTGGAATTTTAGCCATTTTTTGACGTGAAATTGTAAACATGTTGAAGTGGATTTTGAAAATTCTAGAGAGAATTTTAAAAGCTTCAAGAGAATTTCAACAATTTTGAGAGGGATTTGAAAAGTTTCAATGGGAATGGGAAGAATTGGGACAAAAATTGGAAAATTTTTAAGGGACTTTGAAAAAATTTCAACTGGAATTTTAGCCATTTTTTTATGTGAAATTGTAAACATGTGGACATGGATTTTGAAAATTCTAGAGAGAATTTTAAAAGCTTCAACAGAATTTCAACAATTTTGAGAGGGATTTGAAAAGTTTCAATGGGAATGGGAAGAATTGGGACAAAAATTGGAAAATTTTTAAGGGACTTTGAAAAAATTTCAACTGGAATTTTAGCCATTTTTTGACATGAAATTGTAAACATGTGGACATGGATTTTGAAAATTCTAGAGAGAATTTTAAAAGCTTCAAGAGAATTTCAACAATTTTGAGAGGGATTTGAAAAGTTTCAATGGGAATGGGAAGAATTGGGACAAAAATTGGAAAATTTTGAAGGGACTTTGAAAAAATTTCAACTGGAATTTTAGCAATTTTTTGACGTGAAATTGTAAACATGTTGAAGTGGATTTTGAAAATTCTAGAGAGAATTTTAAAAGCTTCAAGAGAATTTCAACAATTTTGAGAGGGATTTGAAAAGTTTCAATGGGAATGGGAAGAATTGGGACAAAAATTGGAAAATTTTTAAGGGACTTTGAAAAAATTTCAACTGGAATTTTAGCAATTTTTTGACGTGAAATTGTAAACATGTGGACATGGATTTTGAAAATTCTAGAGAGAATTTTAAAAGCTTCAACAGAATTTCAACAATTTTGAGAGGGATTTGAAAAGTTTCAATGGGAATGGGAAGAATTGAGACAAAAATTGGAAAATTTTTAAGGGACTTTGAAAAAATTTCAACTGGAATTTTAGCCATTTTTTGACGTGAAATTGTAAACATGTGGACATGGATTTTGAAAATTCTAGAGAGAATTTTAAAAGCTTCAAGAGGATTTCAACAATTTTGAGAGGGATTTGAAAAGTTTCAATGGGAATGGGAAGAATTGGGACAAAAATTGGAAAATTTTTAAGGGACTTTGAAAAAATTTCAACTGGAATTTTAGCCATTTTTTTATGTGAAATTGTAAACATGTGGCCATGGATTTTGAAAATTCTAGAGAGATTTTTAAAAGCTTCAACAGAATTTCAACATTTTTGAGAGGGATTTGAAAAGTTTCAATGGGAATGGGAAGAATTGGGACAAAAATTGGAAAATTTTTAAGGGACTTTGAAAAAATTTCAACTGGAATTTTAGCAATTTTTTGACGTGAAATTGTAAACATGTGGACATGGATTTTGAAAATTCTAGAGAGAATTTTAAAAGCTTCAAGAGAATTTCAACAATTTTGAGAGGGATTTGAAAAGTTTCAATGGGAATGGGAAGAATTGGGACAAAAATTGGAAAATTTTTCAGGGACTTTGAAAAAATTTCAACTGGAATTTTAGCAATTTTTTTATGTGAAATTGTAAACATGTGGCCATGGATTTTGAAAATTCTAGAGAGAATTTTAAAAGCTTCAACAGAATTTCAACAATTTTGAGAGGGATTTGAAAAGTTTCAATGGGAATGGGAAGAATTGGGACAAAAATTGGAAAATTTTTAAGGGACTTTGAAAAAATTTCAACTGGAATTTTAGCAATTTTTTGACGTGAAATTGTAAACATGTTGAAGTGGATTTTGAAAATTCTAGAGAGAATTTTAAAAGCTTCAAGAGAATTTCAACAATTTTGAGAGGGATTTGAAAAGTTTCAATGGGAATGGGAAGAATTGGGACAAAAATTGGAAAATTTTTAAGGGACTTTGAAAAAATTTCAACTGGAATTTTAGCAATTTTTTGACGTGAAATTGTAAACATGTTGAAGTGGATTTTGAAAATTCTAGAGAGAATTTTAAAAGCTTCAACAGAATTTCAACAATTTTGAGAGGGATTTGAAAAGTTTCAATAGGAATGGGAAGAATTGGGACAAAAATTGGAAAATTTTTAAGAGACTTTGAAAAAATTTCAACTGGAATTTTAGCAATTTTTTTATGTGAAATTGTAAACATGTGGCCATGGATTTTGAAAATTCTAGAGAGATTTTTAAAAGCTTCAACAGAATTTCAACAATTTTGAGAGGGATTTGAAAAGTTTCAATGGGAATGGGAAGAACTGGGACAAAAATTGGAAAATTTTTAAGGGACTTTGAAAAAATTTCAACTGGAATTTTAGCCATTTTTTGACGTGAAATTGTAAACATGTGGCCATGGATTTTGAAAATTCTAGAGAGAATTTTAAAAGCTTCAACAGAATTTCAACAATTTTGAGAGGGATTTGAAAATTTCAATGGGAATGGGAAGAATTGGGACAAAAATTGGAAAACTTTTCAGGGACTTTGAAAAAATTTCAACTGGAATTTTAGCAATTATTTTATGTGAAATTGTAAACATGTGGCCATGGATTTTGAAAATTCTAGAGAGAATTTTAAAAGCTTCAAGAGAATTTCAACAATTTTGAGAGGGATTTGAAAAGTTTCAATGGGAATGGGAAGAATTGGGACAAAAATTGGAAAATTTTTCAGGGACTTTGAAAAAATTTCAACTGGAATTTTAGCAATTTTTTTATGTGAAATTGTAAACATGTGGCCATGGATTTTGAAAATTCTAGAGAGATTTTTAAAAGCTTCAACAGAATTTCAACAATTTTGAGAGGGATTTGAAAAGTTTCAATGGGAATGGGAAGAATTGGGACAAAAATTGGAAAATTTTTCAGGGACTTTGAAAAAATTTCAACTGGAATTTTAGCCATTTTTTGACGTGAAATTGTAAACATGTGGCCATGGATTTTGAAAATTCTAGAGAGAATTTTAAAAGCTTCAAGAGAATTTCAACAATTTTGAGAGGGATTTGAAAAGTTTCAATGGGAATGGGAAGAATTGGGACAAAAATTGGAAAATTTTTAAGGGACTTTGAAAAAATTTCAACTGGAATTTTAGCCATTTTTTTATGTGAAATTGTAAACATGTGGACATGGATTTTGAAAATTCTAGAGAGAATTTTAAAAGCTTCAAGAGAATTTCAACAATTTTGAGAGGGATTTGAAAAGTTTCAATGGGAATGGGAAGAATTGGGACAAAAATTGGAAAACTTTTAAGGGACTTTGAAAAAATTTCAACTGGAATTTTAGCAATTATTTTATGTGAAATTGTAAACATGTGGCCATGGATTTTGAAAATTCTAGAGAGAATTTTAAAAGCTTCAAGAGAATTTCAACAATTTTGAGAGGGATTTGAAAAGTTTCAATGGGAATGGGAAGAATTGGGACAAAAATTGGAAAATTTTTCAGGGACTTTGAAAAAATTTCAACTGGAATTTTAGCCATTTTTTTATGTGAAATTGTAAACATGTGGCCATGGATTTTGAAAATTCTAGAGAGAATTTTAAAAGCTTCAACAGAATTTCAACAATTTTGAGAGGGATTTGAAAAGTTTCAATGGGAATGGGAAGAATTGGGACAAAAATTGGAAGATTTTTAAGGGACTTTGAAAAAATTTCAACTGGAATTTTAGCCATTTTTTTATGTGAAATTGTAAACATGTGGCCATGGATTTTGAAAATTCTAGAGAGAATTTTAAAAGCTTCAAGAGAATTTCAACAATTTTGAGAGGGATTTGAAAAGTTTCAATGGGAATGGGAAGAATTGGGACAAAAATTGGAAAATTTTTAAGGGACTTTGAAAAAATTTCAACTGGAATTTTAGCAATTTTTTGACGTGAAATTGTAAACATGTGGACATGGATTTTGAAAATTCTAGAGAGAATTTTAAAAGCTTCAAGAGAATTTCAACAATTTTGAGAGGGATTTGAAAAGTTTCAATGGGAATGGGAAGAATTGGGACAAAAATTGGAAAATTTTTAAGGGACTTTGAAAAAATTTCAACTGGAATTTTAGCAATTTTTTGACGTGAAATTGTAAACATGTTGAAGTGGATTTTGAAAATTCTAGAGAGAATTTTAAAAGCTTCAACAGAATTTCAACAATTTTGAGAGGGATTTGAAAAGTTTCAATGGGAATGGGAAGAATTGGGACAAAAATTGGAAAATTTTTAAGGGACTTTGAAAAAATTTCAACTGGAATTTTAGCCATTTTTTGACGTGAAATTGTAAACATGTGGCCATGGATTTTGAAAATTCTAGAGAGAATTTATAAGCTTCAAGAGAATTTCAACAATTTTGAGAGGGATTTGAAAAGTTTCAATGGGAATGGGAAGAATTGGGACAAAAATTGGAAAATTTTTAAGGGACTTTGAAAAAATTTCAACTGGAATTTTAGCAATTTTTTGACGTGAAATTGTAAACATGTGGACATGGATTTTGAAAATTCTAGAGAGAATTTTAAAAGCTTCAAGAGAATTTCAACAATTTTGAGAGGGATTTGAAAAGTTTCAATGGGAATGGGAAGAATTGGGACAAAAATTGGAAAATTTTTAAGGGACTTTGAAAATATTTCAACTGGAATTTTAGCCATTTTTT
>NW_028117255.1:0-14543 GCF_964273445.1 Streptopelia decaocto | reverse complement strand
GGTAATGGGGGTTAATGGGTGGACTAATAGGGGGTAATGGGAGGTAATGGGGGGCGGGGCTTGAAGGGGGTGGGTGGGGCTTGGGTGGGAGGGGCTTGGGGTGGGCGGGGCTTGGGGGGCGGGGCCTGGGGGGCGGGGCCTGGGGGGGTAATGGGGGTTAATGGGATATGGGGTGGGGTAATAGGGGGTAATGGGAGGGGGTAAAGGGGGCGGGGCTTAAAGGGGGGGTGGGTGGGGCTTGGGGTGGGTGGGGCCTCGGGGGGCGGGGCCTGGGGGCGGGGTCTGGGGGGGTAATGGGGGTTAATGGGATATGGGGTGGACTAATAGGGGGTAATGGGGGGCGGGGCTTAAAGGGGGTGGGGCTTAAAGGGGGCGGGGCTTAAGGAGGGTCGTTATAGGGGGTGGGGCGTAAAGGGGGCGGGGCTTAAGGGGGGTCCCTAATAAGGGTTAAAGGGGCGGGGGTTAAAGGGGGCGGGGCCTAAAGGGGGCGGGGCCTAAAGGGGGCGGGGCTTAAGGGGGGTCCCTAATAGGGGTTAAAGGGGGCGGGGCTTAAAGGGGGAGGGGCTTAAGTGGGGCGGGGCTTAAGGGGGGTTTCCTAATAAGGGCTAAAGGGGGTGGAGCTTAAGGGGGGTCCCTAATAAGGGGTAAAGGGGGCGGGGCTTAAAGGGGGCGGGGCTTAAATAGGAGTAAGGGGGGGGTATGGGGGTCCCTAATGGGGTTAAAGGGGGCGTGGCCTAAAGGGGGCGGGGCTTAAAGGGGCGGGGCTTAAGGGAGGTCCTTAATAGGGCTTAAAGGGGGCGGGGTTTAAAGGGGGCGGGGCTTAACCCCTCTCTTTATTTCCCCAGGTAACGAGGCTCCACCCACCCCCCCACCCCCCACCCGGAGGCTCCGCCCCTTCCCCTCCCAGCCCCGCCCCCTCCCCCCCCTCCCCGACTCCACCCCCTGGCGGGGCGGGGCCAAGATGGAGGGAGGGGGCGGGGCCTACGAGAGGCCACGCCCCCTCCCCCCCGGGTTGATTTTTTTGGGGGGATTTTTATTTGTTTTGGGTCTTTTGGTTTTCCCGGAAATAATAAAAAAGACCAAAAAACACCAAAAAACATCAAAAACCACCCAAAAAACACCAAAAAACACCAAAAAACACCCAAAAACCACCAAAAAACATCAAAAACACCCAAAAAACACCAAAAAAACATCAAAAACACCCAAAAAAACACCAAAAAGGGGGAAAGTAAAGGGGGGAAAATATGGGGGGGGGGAGTTTGGGAGGGACCCAGGAGTTCGGGAGGGACCCAGGAGTGCCCCAATGGGACCCAGGAGTGCCCCAATGGACCCAAATAGGGGACCCAGGAGTTCGGGAGGGACCCAGGAGTGCCCCAAGGGGACCCAGGAGTGCCCCAATGGATCCAAATAGGGACCCAAAGGGACCCAGGAGTGCCCCAAGGGACCCAGGCGTCCGGGCGGGGGCGGGGAGCGGCCGGACCGGTTCCTCCGCCTCCAACAGGGGGCGGTGACGTCACGCGGTTGCCAAATAATGAGCCAATGGGAGCCGCCCTTGCCAAATAGGGACCCATAGGGACCCATAGAGCCCATAGGAACCCCATATAGTGACCCATAGGGACCCATAGACCCCATAGGGACCCCATATAGTGACCCATAGGGACCCATAGGACCCCATAGACCCCATAGGAACCCCATAGACCCCATAGGGACCCCATATAGTGACCCATAGGGACCCCATAGACCCCATAGGAACCCCATATAGTGACCCATAGGGACCCATAGACCCCATAGGAACCCCATATAGTGACCTATAGGGACCCATAGACCCCATAGGAACCCATAGACCCCATAGGGACCCCATATAGTGACCCATAGGGACCCATAGACCCCATAGGAACCCATAGACCCCATAGGAACCCCATATAGTGACCTATAGGGACCCATAGACCCCATAGGGACCCCATAGACCCCATAGGAACCCCATATAGTGACCCATAGGACCCCATAGACCCCATAGGGACCCATAGACCCCATAGGGAACCCATAGACCCCATAGGAACCCCATATAGTGACCCATAGGGACCCATAGGACCCCATAGACCCCATAGGAACCCCATAGACCCCATAGGAACCCCATATAGTGACCTATAGGGACCCATAGACCCCATAGGACCCCATAGGGACCCCATAGACCCCATAGGGACCCATAGACCACATAGGAACCCCATATAGTGATCCCTAGGGACCCATAGACCCCATAGGAACCCCATATAGTGACCTATAGGGACCCATAGACCCCATAGGAACCCATAGACCCCATAGAAACCCCATAGACCCCATAGGAACCCCATAAACCCCCCCCGCCAAATAATGATCCATAGGGAACCCCATAGACCCCCCCGTTGCCAAATCGTGACCCATAGGGATCCATTGGGAGCCCCGCCGGCCCCGCCCACTCCCCTCCCAGTGGCTGCGGGACAATAAGGGGCGTGGCCGGAGAGGGCCACGCCCATTTCCTGCCCCGGCCACGCCCACCCGCCCCCGCATTTACGGGAGGGAGCGACGGGTTGTACTGGGAGATACTGGGAGACACTGGGAGGTAACTGGGGATACTGGGGGGCACTGGTTATACTGGGGGGGGGCACTGGTTATACTGGGAGGGGGCACTGGTTATACTGGGAGGGGTCACTGGTTATACTGGGAGGGGTCACTGGTTATACTGGGAGGTAACTGGGGGGCACTGGGGGGTCACTGGTTATACTGGGAGGGGTCACTGGTTATACTGGGGGGGGTTACTGGTTATACTGGGAGATACTGGGGGGTAACTGGGGATACTGGGGGTCACTGGTTATACTGGGGGGGGTTACTGGTTATACTGGGGGGTCACTGGTTATACTGGGAGGTATTGGGGGGGTAACTGGGAGTTACTGGGAGATACTGGGGGGGTTACTGGGGGTTACTGGTTATACTGGGAGTCACTGGGGGGGTAACTGGGAGTTACTGGGAGGGGTTACTGGGGGTTACTGGTTATACTGGGGGGGTCACTGGTTATACTGGGAGGCACTGGGAGGGGTTACTGGGGGGTACTGGGGGGTTACTGGTTATACTGGGAGATACTGGGAGTCATTGGGGGGCACTGGTTATACTGGGAGGGGTTACTGGTTATACTGGGGGGGTCACTGGTTATACTGGGGGGGTCACTGGTTATACTGGGAGTTACTGGGGGGGGTTACTGGGCAAACTGGGAGCACTGGGAGCTACTGGGGGGGTAACTGGGGGTTACTGGTTATACTGGGGGGTAACTGGGGGGGTAACTGGTTATACTGGGAGGTACTGGGGGGGTCACTGGTTATACTGGGAGGTACTGGGGGGGTAACTGGTTATACTGGGAGTCATTGGGGGTAACTGGGGGGGTCACTGGTTATACTGGTTATACTGGGAGGGGTTACTGGGGGGTACTGGGGGGTTACTGGTTATACTGGGAGGGGTCACTGGTTATACTGGGAGATACTGGGAGGTACTGGGGGGTAACTGGGAGGTACTGGGGGGGGTAACTGGTTATACTGGGAGTCATTGGGGGTCACTGGGGGGGTCACTGGTTATACTGGGAGGTACTGGGGGGGTAACTGGGAGCTACTGGGAGTTACTGGGAGGGGTAACTGGGCAAACTGGGAGCACTGGGAGCTACTGGGAGTCATTGGGGGGCACTGGGGGGGTCACTGGTTATACTGGGAGACACTGGGGGGGGCACTGGTTATACTGGGAGGGGTTACTGGTTATACTGGGAGGTACTGGGGGGGTCACTGGGGGTTACTGGTTATACTGGGAGTCATTGGGGGGTAACTGGGAGTTACTGGGGGGGGTCACTGGTTATACTGGGAGGTACTGGGGGGGTAACTGGGAGATACTGGGACGTACTGGGGGGTAACTGGTTATACTGGGAGTCACTGGGGGTTACTGGGGGGGTAACTGGGAGTTACTGGGAGTCATTGGGGGGTAACTGGTTATACTGGGAGTCACTGGGGGGTCACTGGGAGTTACTGGGAGGGGTCACCGGTTATACTGGGAGGGGTTACTGGTCAAACTGGGGTGACTGGGAGGGGTCACTGGGAGTCACTGGGAGGGGTTTACTGGTCAAACTGGGGGAACTGGTCGGGCGGGAACGCGCCCGGACGCCTGGGTCCCTGCGGCGGGGGGGGCGGGGCCAAACTGGGTGTTACTGGTTTATACTGGGAGGGGCCAATGGTCCGTACTGGGGGTTACTGGTTTATACTGGGAGGGGTCACTGGTCCATACTGGGTCTTACTGGTCCATACTGGGGCTCATTGGGCCATACTGGGTGTTACTGGTTTATACTGGGAGGGGTTACTGGTCCATACTGGGGCTCACTGGTCCATACTGGGTCTTACTGGTCCATACTGGGTGTTACTGGTTTATACTGGGAGGGGCCAATGGTCCGTACTGGGTGTTACTGGTTTATACTGGGAGGGGTCACTGGTCCATACTGGGTCTTACTGGTCCATACTGGGGCTCATTGGTCCATACTGGGGGTTACTGGTTTATACTGGGAGGGCTTACTGGTCCATACTGGGGCTCATTGGGCCATACTGGGTGTTACTGGTTTATACTGGGAGGGGTCACTGGTCCATACTGGGTCTTACTGGTCCATACTGGGTCTTACTGGTCCATACTGGTTTGTACTGGTTTATACTGGGAGGGGTTACTGGTCCATACTGGGTCTTACTGGTCCATACTGGGTCTCATTGGTCCATACTGGGGGTTACTGGTTTATACTGGGAGGGGTCACTGGTCCATACTGGGTCTTACTGGTCCATACTGGGGCTCATTGGTCCATACTGGGAGTTACTGGTTTATACTGGGAGGGGTCACTGGTCCGTACTGGGTCTCATTGGGCCATACTGGGGGTTACTGGTTTATACTGGGAGGGGTCACTGGTCCATACTGGGTCTTACTGGTCCATACTGGGTCTTACTGGTCCATACTGGGTCTCATTGGTCCATACTGGGGGTTACTGGTTTATACTGGGAGGGGTCACTGGTCCATACTGGGTCTTACTGGTCCATACTGGGGCTCATTGGGCCATACTGGGGGTTACTGGTTTATACTGGGAGGGGTTACTGGTCCATACTGGGTCTTACTGGTCCATACTGGGTCTTACTGGTCCATACTGGGTGTTACTGGTTTATACTGGGAGGGGTTACTGGTCCATACTGGGAGGAACTGGGTGGGTGGTTTGAGGGCTCTTACTGGTTTATAATGGTTCATACTGGTTTATTATGGTCCATACTGGTTTATAATGGTCCATACTGGTTTATTATGGTCCATACTGGTTTATAATGGTTTATACTGGTTTCCTGTGTGGCTTCCTCTGGGTCTTACTGGTTTATACTGGGAGGGACCCGGAGGCCTCAATGGTTCTTACTGGTCTATACTGGTTTATACTGGTCCATACTGGTTTATACTGGTTTATATTGTCTACACTGGTCTATACTGGTTCCTACTGGTCTATAATGGTTCGTACTGGTTTATACTGGTCTTAACTGGTCTATACTGGTTCCTACTGGTCTGTACTGGTCTGTACTGGTTTATACTGGTCCGTCCTAGTCTGTACTGGTTCTTACTGGTCTGTACTAATCCATACTGGTCATACTGGTTTATACTGGTCTTTACTGGTTATTACTGGTCTAAACTGTTTACTGGTTCCTACTGGTCTTAACTGGTCTATACTGGTCCCTACTGGTCATACTGGTCCATACTGGTTCCTACTGGTCTATAGTGGTTTATACTGGTCCATACTGGTCCATACTGGTTCCTATTGGTTTATACTGGTCTTAACTGGTCCATACTGGTTCCTACTGGTCTATAGTGGTTTATACTGGTCTGTATGGGTCCGTAATGGTCCATACTGGTTTATACTGGTATTGGTCCATACTGGCTCCTAGGAGCCCATAGTGGCCCATACTGGTCCATACTGGCCCATACTGGTCTATACTGGTTTATACTGGTATTGGTCCATACTGATCCCTAGTGGCCCATAGTGGCCCATACTGGTCCATACTGGTCTATACTGGTCCATAGTGGTCCATACTGGTCTATAGTGGTCCATACTGGCCCATACTGGTCTATACTGGTTTATACTGGTATTGGCCCATACTAGTCCATACTGGTCCATACTGGTCTATACTGGTATTGGTCCATACTGGTCCCCAGTGGTCCATAGTGGCCCATACTGGTCTATACTGGTCCATACTGGTCTATACTGGTTTATACTGGTCATACTGGTCCATACTGGTCCATACTGGTTTATACTGGTATGGGTCCAGACTGGTCCCTAGTGGTACCTAGTGGTCTATACTGGCCCATACTGGTCCGTACTGGTCCATACTGGTCTATACTGGTCCATACTGGTCTATACTGGTATTGGTCCATACTGGTCCCTAGTGGCCCATACTGGTCCATAGTGGCCCATACTGGTCTATACTGGTCCATACTGGTCATACTGGTTTATACTGGTCCATACTGGTCCCGCAGCCCCATGCCGGACGCCGACCCCCGCCTGGACCGGGGCCGCTGGGCGGCCGCCAGTCTCCGCCCCTTTCCGGAAGCTCCGCCCCCTTCCTCCACAAGCCCCGCCCCCCGCGGCCACGCCTCCCGCGGGCTCTGGCGCCGATTGGCCGGTTGCTGCGGCTGCTGTCGCCGGGCGGGGCGGGAAGATTGGGACCCCCAACCGGGGGAGGTGCCGGGGACCCGCCCCCCCCAGAGGATCCGACCAGGTTGGGGTCCCCATTGGGTTCAATAGGGGTTGGGGGTCCCCATTGGGTTCTATGGGGCTGGGGTCCCCATTGCGTTCAATAGGGGTTGGGGGTCCCCATTGGGTTCTATGGGTCCCCATTGGGTTCTATGGGTCCCCATTGGGTTCTATGGGTCTGGGGTCCCCAATGGTTTCTATGGGTCCCCATTGGGTTCAATAGGGGTTGGGGGTCCCCATTGTGTTCTATGGGTCTGGGGTCCCCATTGGGTTCTATGGGGCTGGGGTCCCCATTGGGTTCTATGGGGCTGGGGTCCCCATTGGGTTCAATAGGGGTTGGGGGTCCCCATTGGTTTCTATGGGTCCCCATTGAGTTCTATGGGTCTGGGGTCCCCATTGAGTTCTATGGGTCCCCATTGGGTTCTATGGGTCCCCATTGAGTTCTATGGGTCTGGGGGTCCCCATTGGTTTCTATGGGTCCCCACTGAGTTCTATGGGTCTGGGGTCCCCATTGGGTTCAATAGGGGTTGGGGGTCCCCATTGGGGTCTATGGGTCTGGGGTCCCCATTGGGTTCAATAGGGGTTGGGGGGCCCCATTGGGTTCTATGGGTCTGGGGTCCCCATTGGGTTCAACAGGGGTTGGGGGTCCCCTTTGGGTTCTATGGGTCCCCATTGGGTTCAATAGGGGTTGGGGGTCCCCATTGGGTTCTATGGGTCTGGTGTCCCCATTGGGTTCTATGGGTCCCCATTGGGTTCTATGGGGCTGGGGTCCCCATTGGGTTCAATAGGGGTTGGGGGTCCCCATTGGGTTCTATGGGGCTGGGGTCCCCATTGGGTTCTATGGGTCCCCATTGGGTTCAATAGGGGTTGGGGGTCCCCATTGGGTTCTATGGGGCTGGGGTCCCCATTGGTTTCTATGGGTCCCCATTGGTTTCTATGGGTCCCCATTGTGTTCTATGGGTCTGGGGTCCCCATTGGGTTCTATGGGTCTGGGGTCCCCATTGGGTTCCATAGGGGTTGGGGGTCCCCATTGGGTTCTATGGGTCTGGGGTCCCCATTGGGTTCTATGGGGCTGGGGTCACCATTGGGTTCAATAGGGGTTGGGGGTCCCCATTGAGTTCTATGGGTCCCCATTGTGTTCTATGGGTCTGGGGTCCCCATTGGGTTCTATGGGTCTGGGGTCCCCATTGGGTTCTATGGGTCCCCATTGGGTTCTATGGGTCTGGGGTCCCCATTCAGTTCTATGGGTCCCCATTGGTTTCTATGGGTCCCCATTGGGTTCTATGGGTCTGGGGTCCCCATTGGGTTCTATGGGTCCCCATTGGGTTCTATGGGGCTGGGGTCCCCATTGGGTTCTATGGGTCCCCATTGGGTTCAATAGGGGTTGGGGGTCCCCATTGGGTTCTATGGGTCCCCATTGGGTTCTATGGGTCTGGGGTCCCCATTGGGTCTGGGGTCCCCATTTGTTTCTATAGGGATTGGGGGTCCCTATTGGGATTAAAAGGCAGTTTCAGGGCTCCCCATTAATATTAAAGTCAGTTTCAAGGCCCCCCAACCCTTTTTTCTGACTGTTGCCGGGCAGATTTCGACCCACATCTCTTCCCCGCAAGCCCATTGGTCCCCATGGGGATATTTTTTGGGTCTCCCCATTAATACCAAAGGCATTTTTGGGTCTCCCCATTAATATTAAGGGCAGTTTGGGGGCTCCCCATTAATATTAATGTCGGTTTCGAGGCCCCCCAACCCTTTTTTCAGCCTGTTGCCGGGCAGATTTCGACCCACATCTCCTCCCCGCAAGCCTATTGGTCCCCATGGGGATATTTTTGGGGGCTCCCCATTAATACCAAAGGCATTTTGGGGGCTCCCCATTAACATTAAAGGCAGTTTCGAGGCTCCCCATTAATATTAAAGTCGGTTTCGAGGCCCCCCGAACCCTTTTTCCGCCTGTTGCCGGGCAGATTTCACCCTCTGTCCCTTCCCTTCAAGCCTATTGGTCCCCATGGGGACATTTTTGGGGCTCCCCATTAATATTAAAGGCAGTTTCGAGGCTCCCCATTAATATTAAAGTCGGTTTCGAGGCCCCCCAACCTATTTTTCAGCCGGTTGCCGGGCGGATTTCGATCTCTACCTCTTCCCCGCAGGCCTATTGGTCCCCACGGGGCTGGTGCTGGGCTCGGCAGCCAATCGCGTGGCTCACCACACGGCGGCCTTCGCCTGCCAATCGCTGGTGGTGAGGCGGGGCCAGCCCTTCGAGCTCCGCCTCCTTTTGCCCCGCCCCTTCGACCCCGAGGGCGACGCCCTGTGCGTGGAGCTGCTATTGGGTGAGCGTTGGGGGGCGCTATGGGGCGCTATGGGGCCCTATGGGTCTCTATGGGTCTCTATGGTCTCTATGGGTCTCTATGGGTCTCTATGGTCTCTATGGGTCCCTATGGGTCTCTATGGTCTCTATGGTCTCTATGGTCTCTATGGGTCTCTATGGGTCCCTATGGGTCTCTATGGGGTCTCTATGGGTCTCTATGGGTCTCTATGGTCTCTATGGGTCCCTATGGGTCTCTATGGGTCCCTATAGGTCAATCTATGGGTCCCTATGGGTGTCTATGGGTCCCTATGGGTCTCTATGGTCTCTATGGGTCTCTATGGGTCTCTATGGGTCTCTATGGGTCCCTATGGGTCTCTATGGTCTCTATGGACTCTATGGGTCTCTATGGTCTCTATGGGTCTCTATGGTCTCTATGGTCTCTATGGGTCTCTATGGGTCTCTATGGGTCCCTATGGGTCTCTACGAGTCCCTATGGGTCCCTATGGTCCCTATGGGTCCCTATAGGTCAATCTATGGGTCCCTATGGGTCTCTATGGTCTCTATGGGTCTCTATGGGTCTCTATGGGTCTCTATGGGTCCCTATGGGTCTCTATGGGTCTCTATGGTCTCTATGGGTCCCTATGGGTCCCTATGGGTCCCTATGGGTCTCTATGGGTCCCTATAGGTCAATCTATGGGTCCCTATGGGTGTCTATGGTCCCTATGGGTGTCTATGGGTCTCTATGGGTCTCTATGGGTCTCTATGGACTCTATGGGTCTCTATGGGTCTCTATGGTCTCTATGGTCTCTATGGACTCTATGGGTCTCTATGGGTCTCTATGGTCTCTATGGTCTCTATGGTCTCTATGGGTCCCTATGGGTCTCTATGGTCTCTATGGTCTCTATGGTCTCTATGGGTCTCTATGGGTCTCTATGGGTCTCTATGGACTCTATGGGTCTCTATGGTCTCTATGGACTCTATGGGTCTCTATGGTCTCTATGGGTCTCTATGGGTCTCTATGGTCTCTATGGTCTCTATGGTCTCTATGGGTCTCTATGGTCCCTATGGGTCCCTATGGGTCTCTATGGGTCTCTATGGGTCAATCTATGGGTCTCTATGGTCTCTATGGGTCTCTATGGGTCCCTATGGGTCTCTATGGGTCAATCTATGGGTCTCTATGGTCTCTATGGTCTCTATGGGTCTCTATGGTCTCTATGGTCTCTATGGTCTCTATGGTCTCTATGGGTCTCTATGGGTCTCTATGGTCTCTATGGGTCCCTATGGGTCCCTATGGGTCCCTATGGGTCCCTATAGGTCAATCTATGGGTCCCTATGGGTGTCTATGGGTCTCTATGGGTCTCTATGGGTCTCTATGGGTCCCTATGGGTCCCTATAGGTCAATCTATGGGTCCCTATGGATCTCTATGGTCTCTATGGGTCTCTATGGGTCCCTATGGGTCCCTATAGGTCAATCTATGGGTCCCTATGGGTCCCTATTGGTCCACACGGCCCCACCCGCCCCCTGATTGGCCCCCTCCCTTTAGGCCCCACCCCCCAGGTCTCCAAGGGCACCCACGTCCTCATCCCATTGGGCGAGCGCTCGGCCACCGGTTGGACGGCGGAAAAGGCGGGAGAGGAGGAGGGGGCGGGGCCAGCGGGAGGCCACGCCCTCGTCCTCCACCTATCGGCGCCGCCGGACGCTCCCATTGGCCGGTACCGCCTGAGCGTCAAGACGCGGACGGGGGAGGGGGAGTTCGGCGCCCCCTTCAGCCCCGGAAATGACGTCGTGGTGCTGTTCAACCCCTGGTGCCCAGGTGGGGGAGGGGAGGGGGGGGTTGGCGGGAAATTTGGGGGGTTTGGCGGGAAATTGGACCATTTTGGCGGGAAATTTGGGGGAATTTGGGTGAAATTTGGGTGAAATTTGGGGGAATTTGGGTGAAATTTGGGGGAATTTGGGGGAAATTTGACCATTTTGGAGGGAAATTTGACAATTTTGGCGGGAAATTTGGGGAAATGGCGGGAAATCCGGGGGATTTGGCGGGAAATTTGACCATTTTGGCGGGAAATTTGATGATTTTTGGGGGGAAATTTGATAATTTGGGGGAATTTGGGGGAAATTTGGGGGAATTTGAGATGAAATTTGATAATTTTGGGGGGAAATTTGAGAAATTTGGGGGGAAATTTGGGGGAATTTGAGGTGAAATTTGACAATTTTGGGGGAGATTTAGGGGAAATTTGGGTGAAATTTGGGGGGATTTGGGTGAAATTTGGGTGAAATTTGGGGGGATTTGGGGGAAATTTGGGTGAAATTTGGGTGAAATTTGGGGGGATTTGGGTGAAATTTGGGTGAAATTTGGGGGGATTTGGGTGAAATTTGGGTGAAATTTGGGTGAAATTTGGGGGGATTTGGGGGAAATTTGGGTGAAATTTGGGTGGAATTTGGGGGGATTTGGGTGAAATTTGGGTGAAATTTGGGGGGATTTGGGGGAAATTTGGGTGAAATTTGGGTGAAATTTGGGGGGATTTGGGGGAAATTTGGGTGAAATTTGGGGGGATTTGGGTGAAATTTGGGTGAAATTTGGGGGAAATTTGGGGGGATTTGGGTGAAATTTGGGTGAAATTTGGGTGAAATTTGGGGGGATTTGGGTGAAATTTGGGTGAAATTTGGGTGGAATTTGGGGGGATTTGGGTGAAATTTGGGTGAAATTTGGGGGATTTGGGTGAAATTTGGGTGAAATTTGGGTGAAATTTGGGGGATTTGGGGGAAATTTGGGTGGAATTTGGGGGGATTTGGGGGAAATTTGGGTGAAATTTGGGTGAAATTTGGGGGGATTTGGGGGAAATTTGGGTGAAATTTGGGGGGATTTGGGGGAAATTTGGAGGAAATTTGACAATTTGGGGGGAAATATGACAATTTTTAGGAGGAATTTGGGGGAAATTTGACAATTTGGGGGGAATTTGGCAATTTGGGGGAAATTTTGGGGGGAATTTGGGGGAATTTGATAATTTGGGGAAGATTTGGGGGAATGTTGGGGAAATTTGACATTTTTGGGGGGAAATTTTAGAAATTTGGGGGGAAATTTGACCGTTTCGGGGGGAGGTTTGGGGGGAAATTTGATAATTTGGGGGGAAATTTGACAATTTTGGGGGAGATTTGGGGGAAATTTGGGGGAATTGGGGGGAAATTTGGGGGGAATTTGGGGGAAATTTGACCATTTTGTAGGGAAATTTGACAATTTTGGCGGGAAATTTGGGAGATTTGGTGGGAAATTTGGGGGAATTGGGGGGAAATTTGACAATTTTGGGGGGAAATTTGATGATTTGGGGGGAAATTTGACAATTTTGGGGGGAAATTTGGGGGGTTTGGCGGGAAATTTGGGGAAATTTGGGTGAAATTTGACGATTTTGGGGGAAAATTTGATGATTTTGGGGGGAAATTTGACCGTTTTGGGGGGAGGTTTGGGGGGAAATTTGATAATTTGAGGTGAAATTTGACAATTTTGGGGGAGATTTAGGGGAAATTTGGGGGAAATTTGGGGGAAATTTGGGGGAAATTTGACCATTTTGGAGGGAAATTTGATAAATTTGGAGGGAAATTTGGGGGGATTTGGCGGGAAATTTGACAATTTTGGAGGGAAATTTGGGGAATTGGCGGGAAATTTGGGGGATTTGGAGGGAAATCTGGGGGGATTTGGCGGGAAATTTGACAATTTTGGGGGGAAATTTGAGGATTTTGGGGGGAAATTTGGGGGAATTTGGGTGAAATTTGGGCGAAATTTGGGGAAATTTGGGGGAAATTTGAAGATTTGGGAGGAAATTTGAGATATTTGGGGGGAAATTTGACAATTTTGGGGGGAAATTTGAGAATTTTGGGGGGAAATTTGAGGATTTTGGGGGGAAATTTGAGAAATTTGGGGGAAATTTGAGAAATTTGGGGGGAAATTTGACCATTTTGGGGGAAATTTGACGATTTGGGGAGAAATTTGACAATTTGGGGGGAAATCTGACAATTTTTGGGGGAAATTTAAGAAATTTGGGGGAATTTGGGGGGAAATTTGGGAATTTGGGGGGTAATTTGGGGAAAATTTGGGAAATTTGGGAAATTTGGGTGAAATTTGGGGGAATTTAGGTGAAATTTGACAATTTTGGGGGGAAATTTGACAATTTGGGGAAAATTTGGGGGGAAATTTGGGAATTTTGGGGAAATTTGGGGGAAATTTGACAATTTTGGGGGGAAATTTGAGGTGAAAATGTTCAAATTTGGGGCGAAATTTGAGGTGAAAATGTTTAAAATTGAGGCAAAACTTGGGGCGAAATTGGTCAATTCTGGGGCTAAATTGCTCAAATTTGAGGCGAAATTGGTCAATTTTGTGTCAAAATTGGTCGATTTTGGGTCGAAATTTTCGATTTTTGGGTCGAAAAGCGTGAATTTTGGGTGGAAACGGGTGAATTTTGGGGTCGCAGAGGACACGGTTTATATGGAGCCCACGAGCGACCTGGACGAGTTTGTGCTGAACGAGAGCGGGAGGATCTTCTACGGCACCGAGGACCAGATCGCCGAGCGCGCCTGGAACTACGGCCAGGTACCCAAAATTCGGGCTTTTTGACCCAAAATTCGGATTTTTCGACCCCAAATTCATAAAGTTCGGCCCAAAAATGGTGGAAATCGACCCAAAAACGGCGGAAATCGGCCTAAAAATGTCAAAGTTGGGCCTAAAATCGGGCAACTAGGCCCCGGAAATTTGGGGATTTTGGGCTGAAATTGAGGGATTTTGGCCCATAATTTGAGGGATTTTGGGCCAAAAATTGGGGAATTTCATCCTGAAAATTTGGGGATTTTGGGCCTGAAAATTTGGGGGATTTTGGCGCAAATTTGGGGGATTTTTGGCCCAAAAATTGGGGAATTTCATCCTGAAATTTGGGGGATTTTGGCGCAAATTTGGGGGAATTTTGGCCCAAAAATGGGAAATTTCAGCCCCAAATTTGGGGGAATTTTGGCCCCAAAATTTGGGAGATTTTGGCCCAAAAAATTGGGGGATTTTGCCCTGAAAATTTGGGAAATTTTGGCCCAAAATTTGGGGGAATTTTGGCGCAAAAAATTGGGGAATTTTGGCCCAAAATGGGAAATTTTGGCCCCAAAAATTGGGGGGTTTTGGCCCCAAAATTTGGGGGAATTTTGGGCCAAATATTGGGGAATTTCATCTTGAAATTTGGGGAATTTTGGCCCAAAAATTGGAGAATTTCATCCTGTAAATTCGGGGAATTTTGGGCCAAAATTTGGGGAATTTGGGGCCAAAAAGCGGAAATTTCAGCCCCAAAATTTGAGGGAATTTTGGCCCAAAATTTGGGGCCAAAAATTGGGGGAATTTTGGCCCAAAAATTGGGGAATTTCATCCTGAAAATTGGGGAATTTTGGCCTAAAAATTTGGGGGATTTTGGCCCAAAAATGGGAAAATTCAGCCCCAAATTTGGGGA
>NW_028117256.1:0-24812 GCF_964273445.1 Streptopelia decaocto | reverse complement strand
AGGGGACATTGCGGTGGTTGTGGGGATATGGGGGGACATAAGGATATGGAGACACAGGGACACAGAGACATGGGGACAGGGGGATGTGGGGACATAGGGATATGGGGACACGGGGACAAGGGGATATGGGGACGGGGGGGATGTGGGGGACACGTCACTCTCGGGCACTGGGGGCACCCGGGGGCCCCGTCACTGTGGGGCCATCGGGGGATCCCGTCAGCCCTGGGGAGCCTGGGGACACCCGGGTCATCTGGACACCCCCCACCCCAGAGACCCCCCCAGCCCCACAGACCCCCCCAGCCCCAGAGACACCCCCCACCCCATAGACACCCCCCACCCCAGAGACCCCCCCAGCCCCACAGACCCCCCCAGCCCCAGAGACACCCCCAGCCCCACAGACCCCCCCAGCCCCAGAGACACCCCCCACCCCATAGACACCCCCCACCCCAGAGACCCCCCCAGCCCCACAGACCCCCCCAGCCCCAGAGACACCCCCCACCCCAGAGACCCCCCCAGCCCCAGAGACACCCCCAGCCCCAGAGACACCCCCCACCCCAGAGACCCCCCCAGCCCCACAGACCCCCCCAGCCCCACAGACCCCCCCAGCCCCAGAGACACCCCCAGCCCCACAGACCCCCCCAGCCCCATAGACACCCCCCCACCCCATAGACACCCCCCACCCCAGAGACCCCCCCAGCCCCACAGACCCCCCCAGCCCCAGAGACACCCCCAGCCCCACAGACCCCCCCAGCCCCAGAGACACCCCCAGCCCCACAGACCCCCCCAGCCCCATAGACACCCCCCCACCCCATAGACACCCCCCACCCCAGAGACCCCCCCAGCCCCACAGACCCCCCCAGCCCCAGAGACACCCCCCACCCCATAGACACCCCCCACCCCAGAGACCCCCCCAGCCCCACAGACCCCCCCAGCCCCAGAGACACCCCCAGCCCCACAGACCCCCCCAGCCCCAGAGACACCCCCAGCCCCAGAGACCCCCCCAGCCCCACAGACCCCCCCAGCCCCAGAGACACCCCCAGCCCCACAGACCCCCCCAGCCCCATAGACACCCCCCCACCCCATAGACACCCCCCACCCCAGAGACCCCCCCAGCCCCACAGACCCCCCCAGCCCCAGAGACACCCCCCACCCCATAGACACCCCCCAGCCCCATAGACACCCCCCACTCCATAGACACCCCCCACCCCAGAGACCCCCCCAGCCCCACAGACCCCCCCAGCCCCAGAGACCCCCCCAGCCCCACAGACCCCCCCAGCCCCAGAGACACCCCCCACCCCATAGACACCCCCCAGCCCAGAGACCCCCCCAGCCCCACAGATCCCCCCAGCCCCATAGACACCCCCCACTCCATAGACACCCCCCACCCCAGAGACCCCCCCCAGCCCCACAGACCCCCCCAGCCCCAGAGACACCCCCAGCCCCAGAGACCCCCCCAGCCCCATAGACACCCCCCCACCCCATAGACACCCCCCACCCCAGAGACCCCCCCAGCCCCACAGACCCCCCCAGCCCCAGAGACACCCCCCACCCCAGAGACCCCCCCAGCCCCACAGACCCCCCCAGCCCCAGAGACACCCCCAGCCCCACAGACCCCCCCAGCCCCAGAGACACCCCCCACCCCATAGACACCCCCCACCCCAGAGACCCCCCCAGCCCCACAGACCCCCCCAGCCCCAGAGACACCCCCAGCCCCACAGACCCCCCCAGCCCCATAGACACCCCCCCACCCCATAGACACCCCCAGCCCCCCAGCCCCACAGCCCCCAGCCCCATAGCCCCCAGCCCCACAGCCCCCAGCCCCATAGTCCCCAGCCCCACAGACCCCCCCAGCCCCATAGACCCCCAGCCCATAGACACCCCCCAGCCCCACAGCCCCATCGACACCCCCCGCCCCATAGACAAACCCCAGCCCCCCAGCCCCCAGCCCCACAGACCCCCCCAGCCCCATAGAGACCCCCAGCCCCATAGACACCCCCAGCCCCCTAGACCCGCTGGCCCCGTAGTCCCCCCAGCCCCATAGACACCCCCAGCCCCATAGACACCCCCCAGCCCCACAGCCCCATAGACCCCCCCCAGCCCCATAGCCCCCCGCCCCCCAGCCCCCAGCCCCACCTGCAGCGTGGGGTTGAGCGTCACCCTCTTGAGCACCTTCTTCTTGTGGTCGTTGAGGATCCCGTCGATCTTGCGCATGGGGGGCAGGTACAGCTCGTCTGGGGGGCGGCAGCGTCAGGGGACACATGGGGACAGGGACAGGGACTTGGGGACAGGGACAGGGACAGGGACAGGGGACAGGGACAGGGGGACATGGGGACATGGGGACAAGGGGATATGGGGACAGGGGGATATAGGGACATGGAGATATAGGGACATGTGGGACATGAGTATATGGGGACAGGGGGATACAGGGATATAGGGATATGGGCTATATGGGACATGGGGATATGGGGATACAGGGATATGGGGACATGGGGACAGGGGGATATGGAGACAGGGGGATATGGGGATAGAGGGATATGGGGGATATTGGACATGGGGACAGGGGGATATGGGGACAAGGGGATATGGGACATAGGGACAAGGGGGATATGGGGACAGGGACAGGGGGATATGGGGACAGGGGGACATGGTGACATGGGACATGAGGACTGGGGGATATGGGGATACAGGGATATGGGAACGGGGGAACACAGGGGACATGGGGATATGGGGATATAGGATATGGGGACATGGGGATATGGGGACATGCAGATATGGGATACGGGGACATGGGGATATGGGACGTGGGACATGGGGACATGGGGTTATGGGGACAGGGGGATATGGGGATGCAGGGATATGGGGACAGGGGGACATGGGGACAGGGGGACATGGGGATATGGGGACAGGGGGACATGGGGACAGAGGGACATGGGGACATGTGGGACATGAGCACGTGGGGACAGGAGGATATGGGGATATAGGGATATGGGGGATATGGGACATGGGACAGGGGGATATGGGGATACAGGGATATGGGGACATGGGGACACGGGGACAGGGGGATATGGGGACATGGGGGATATGGGAGATATGGGGACATGAGTATATGGGGACAGGGGGATATGGGGACATGGGACATGGGGACATGGGGACAGGGAGACATTGGGGACAGGGAGATATGGCGACATGGAGACATGGGGATATGGGGGATATAAGGACATAGGGACATGGGGATATGGGGACAGAGGGGACAGGGGGACAGAAGGGACAAGGGGGACATGGGGATATGGTGATAAGGGGACAGGGGGATATGGGGACATGGGGATATGGGGACAGGGGCCATAGGGACATGTGGTACATGGGGATACGGGGGATATTGGGTTATGTGGGATATGGGGGACATGGAGACACAGAAGACACAGGAGACACGGGGGACATGGGGACATGGGGACAGGGGGACAGGTGTCCCCATGTGGGGCGGGGTCTGACCGTTGGTGTCCTCCAGCGCCTGGATCATGTCGGGGTCCAGCGCGGTGCTGACCAGCATCTCCACGTAGCTGCGGTACATCTCCCGCATGGCGCGCGTGTTCAGCGCCCGCCCCTGCGGCGCCCGCTCTGCGGGGCACGGCCCCTTTAACGCGGGACACGCCCCCGGGACACGCCCCCCGACACGCCCCCGCCAAACTGGGAGCCTCCCCCCTTCCCCCACTGACCCACACGGGGGGACCTTGAAATGGAGAGCGGCCCCTTTAAGGTGGGGACACGCCCACCAAGGCTAGGACACGCCCACCAAGCTGGGACACGCCCCCACCAAACTGGGAGCCTCCTCCCACCCACCATAGCCACATGTGGGTAGGACCTTGAAATGGAGAGCGGCCCCTTTAAGAGAGGGACACGCCCACCAAGTCTAGGACACGCCCCCGGGACACGCCCACTCCAAACTGGGAGCCTCCCCCCTTCCCTTTGTTTCAGAAGCCCCGCCCCTTGTTCCAGGGCATCAGCCAATGGGCTGCCAGCTCCTGCCCGAATAAGGAGCCATATCCCTTTAAACACAAACCCCACCCATCAGATAAGCCACACCCACAAGCCCTGCCCATTAAGAGCCCCGCCCATAATTTAAGCCCCGCCCATTCCCATAGCGACCACGCCCCCTTCAAGGAGCTGTGCTGCTCCTTTATATGCAAGCCACGCCCATTAAAGGAACCCCGCCCCTTTTCCAGAAAAGCCCCGCCCATTGAAGAAACCCCACCCCTTTTTCATCCAAGCCCCGCCCATTAAAGGAACCCCGCCCCCTTTTCGTCCAAACCCCGCCCATTAAAGGAACCCCGCCCCCTTTCTAGCCAAGCCCCGCCCATTAAAGGAACCCCGCCCCTATTTCAGCCAAGCCCTGCCCATTAAAGGAACCCCGCCCCTTTCTAGCCAAGCCCCACCCATTAAAGGAACCCCCGCCCCTATTTCAGCCAAGCCCCACCCATTAAAGGAACCCCGCCCCTTTTCCAGCCAAGCCCCGCCCCTTAAAGAACCCCCACCCCTTTCCCGCTAAGCCCCGCCCACATGCCAACCCACCCCTTCTTAAAGGGGCACCCCAAACCTGCCGGGTTCCCCCTGCCACAAGCCACGGCCCCTTTAAGACCCCCCCAAAACAAGGCTCCGCCCCCCCGGCCCCCCACTCACCCTCCTCGCTCTGGGGGTCCGGACTCGACTCCGACTCCGACGACGTCGCCGCCTCTTTAAGCCACTTTTTCCTCTTTTTGGGGGGGGGCTCGGCTTTGACTTTGGGGGGTTTGGGTTTGGGCTTGGGGGGGCCGGGGGGGGCGCGGGGGGGCCCCGCGGCCGGCGCGGGGGGGGCGGCAGCGTCGGGTTTGGGGGGTTTGGGGTCGGTTTTGGGGGGTCTGTCCGGCCGGGGGGGTTTGTCGGTTTTGGGGGGTTTGTCGGGGGGGTCCGGTTTCTCCGCCTTGGGGGGGGCCGGGGTTTTGGGGGCGCTGCTTTTGGGTTGGCTCTGCCTCCTATGGGGGGGACACGGGGGGTCAGGGGGACCCCAAAACCCCCCTGGGATCGGGGGGGGGGTCATGGGGATCCCCCCACTGAACCCCAAAACCTCGCAGAATGGGGGGGACCCCAATGTCCCCCCGCAAACTGGGGGGTAATGGACCCCCCCCCCGCCAAGGCCATGGGGACACGGGGGACCCTCCCAGGGCCTTGGGGACAATGGGGACCCCCCCAAACACCCCTGTGCTCGGGGACATTGAGGAGCCCCCGTGTCCCCACTGGTGTCCCCGCAATGTCCCCATGTCCCCCATGTCCCGTGTCCCTATGTCCCCATGTCCACCTGTCCCCATGTCCCCACATGCCCCTGTCCCCATGTCCCCAAGTCCCTGTGACCCCGTGTTCCCATGTCCCCCCATGTCCCATGTCCCCATATCCCATATGTCCCCACTGTCCCCATGTCCCCATGTCCCCCATGTCCCATGTCCCCATATCCCATATCCCCAATGTCCCCAATGTCCACAGTGTCCCCATGTCCCCAATGTCCCCATATCCCATATCCCCCCATATCCCCATTGTCCCCATTGCCCCCAATGTCCCCATCGCCCCCAATGTCCCCATGTCCCCAATGTGCCATGTCCCCATATCCCATATCCCCATTGTCCCCATTACCCCTATTGTCCCCATTGCCCCCAATGTCCCCATTATCCCCATTGCCCCCAATGTCCCCATTGTCCCCATTGCCCCCATGTCCCCAGTGTCCCCATGTCCCATTCCACCTGTTGGCCGCGGGCCGGTGCCAGGGTTTCCTGGAGCACACCCTCACTGAGCCCATGTCCCCAATGTCCCCATTGCCCCCAATGTCCCCAATGTCCCCATTGCCCCCAATGTCCCCAGTGTCCCCCATTGTCCCCACTGTCCCCATGTCCCCATTATCCCCAATGTTCCCAGTGTCCGCATTGTCCCCATTGTCCCCAATGTCCCCATTGCCCCCAATGTCCTCAATGTCCCCATTGCCCCCAATGTCCCCATTATCCCCATTGTCCCTATTGCCCTCAATGTTCCCATTGTTCCCAATGTCCCCAGTGTCCCCACTGTCCCCATTGCCCCCAATGTCCCCATTATCCCCATGTCCCCATTGCCCCCGTTGTCCCCAATGTCTCCATGTCCCCAATGTCCCCATTGTCCCCATGTCCCCATTGCCCCCAATGTCCCCATTGCCCCCAATGTCCCCATTGTCCCCATTGTCCCCATTGCCCCCAATGTCTCCATTGTCCCCATCGCCCCCAATGTCCCCATGTCCCTATTGTCCCCATTGCCCCCAATTTCCCCATTATCCCCACTGTCCCCAGTGTCCCCACTGTCCCCATTGCCCCCATTGTCTCCATTGTCCCCGATGTCCCCATTATCCCCAATGTCCCCATTGCCCCCACTGTCCCCATGTCCCCATGTCCCATTCCACCTGTTGGCCGCGGGCCGGTGCCAGGGTTTCCGGGAGCACACCCTCACTGAGCCCATGTCCCCAATGTCCCCAGTGTCCCCATTGCCCCCCGTGTCCCCATTGCCCCCAATGTCCCCATTGCCCCCAATGTCCCCATTGTCCCCATTGCCCCCAATGTCCCCATTGTCCCCATTGCCCCCAATGTCTCCATTGTCCCCATTGCTCCCAATGTCCCCAATATCTCCATTGTCCCCAATGTCCCCATATCCCATATCCCCATTGTCCCTATTGCCCCCAATGTCCCCATTGTCCCCAATGTCCCCATTATCCCCATGTCCCCATTGCCCCCATTGTCCCCATTATCCCCATTGTCCCCATTGCCTGCAATGTCCCCATTATCCCCATGTCCCCATTGCCCCCACTGTCCCCATTATCCCCATTGCCCCCAATGTCCCCACTGTCCCCAGGTCCCATTCCACCTGTTGGCCGCGGGCCGGTGCCAGGGTTTCCTGGAGCACACCCTCACTGAGCCCATGTCCCCAATGTCCCCATTGCCCCCATTGCCCCCAATGTCCCCAGTGTCCCCCATTGTCCCCACTGTCCCCATGTCCCCATTATCCCCAATGTTCCCAGTGTCCGCATTGTCCCCATTGTCCCCAATGTCCCCATTGCCCCCAATGTCCTCAATGTCCCCATTGCCCCCAATGTCCCCATTATCCCCATTGTCCCTATTGCCCTCAATGTTCCCATTGTCCCCAATGTCCCCAGTGTCCCCACTGTCCCCATTGCCCCCAATGTCCCCATTATCCCCATGTCCCCATTGCCCCCGTTGTCCCCAATGTCTCCATGTCCCCAATGTCCCCATTGTCCCCATGTCCCCATTGCCCCCAATGTCCCCATTGCCCCCAATGTCCCCATTGTCCCCATTGTCCCCATTGCCCCCAATGTCTCCATTGTCCCCATCGCCCCCAATGTCCCCATGTCCCTATTGTCCCCATTGCCCCCAATTTCCCCATTATCCCCACTGTCCCCAGTGTCCCCACTGTCCCCATTGCCCCCATTGTCTCCATTGTCCCCACTGTCCCCATTATCCCCAATGTCCCCATTGCCCCCACTGTCCCCATGTCCCCATGTCCCATTCCACCTGTTGGCCGCGGGCCGGTGCCAGGGTTTCCGGGAGCACACCCTCACTGAGCCCATGTCCCCATTGTCCCCATTGCCCCCAATGTCCCCATTGTCCCCATTGCCCCCAATGTCCCCATTGCCCCCAATGTCTCCATTGTCCCCATTGCTCCCAATGTCCCCAATATCTCCATTGTCCCCAATGTCCCCATATCCCATATCCCCATTGTCCCTATTGCCCCCAATGTCCCCATTGTCCCCAATGTCCCCATTATCCCCATGTCCCCATTGCCCCCATTGTCCCCATTATCCCCATTGTCCCCATTGCCTGCAATGTCCCCATTATCCCCATGTCCCCATTGCCCCCACTGTCCCCATTATCCCCATTGCCCCCAATGTCCCCACTGTCCCCATGTCCCCATGTCCCATTCCACCTGTTGGCGGCGGGCCGGTGCCAGGGTTTCCGGGAGCACACCCTCACTGAGCCCATGTCCCCATTGTCCCCATTGCCCCCATTGTCCCCATTATCCCCAATGTCCCCATTATCCCCATTGCCCCCAGTGTCCCCAGTGTCCCCATGTCCCATTCCACCTGTTGGCGGCGGGCCGGTGCCAGGGTTTCCGGGAGCACACCCTCACTGAGCCCATGTCCCCATTGTCCCCATTGCCCCCATTGTCCCCATTATCCCCAATGTCCCCATTATCCCCACTGTCCCCAGTGTCCCCAGTGTCCCCATGTCCCATTCCACCTGTTGGCGGCGGGCCGGTGCCAGGGTTTCCGGGAGCACACCCTCACATAGTCCTTCTTGTTGACGTTCTCCAGGAACTTCACGTACAGGCGCTGGTACCGGTTCTTGGCGTCCCCAAAGTACCCCAGGTACTGTACAGGGGGGGTCAGGGACCCCAAAACCCCACCAGGACCCCCCTGGGACCCCCCAAACCCTGCTGGGACCCCCAAACCCATCAGGATCCCCCAATACCCCACTGGGACCCCCCAAACCCCCTGGGACGTGTCCCCAAAGTACCCCAGGTACTGCACAACAGGGGGGTCAGGGCACCCCGAAACCCCCCGGGACCCCCCAATACCCCACCGGGACCCCCCAAACCCCACCGGGACCCCCCAAACCCCATCGGGACCCCCCAAACTCCCTCAGATATGTCCCCAAAGTACCCCAGGTACTGTACAAGGAGGGGGACCAGGGACCCCAAAACCCCACCGGGACCCCCCTGGGACCCCCCAAACCCATCGGGACCCCCCGAACCCCACCGGGACCCCCCAAACCCCATCGGGATCCCCAAAACCCCCTGGGACCCCAAACCCCCCGGGACATGTCCCCAAGTACCCCAGATACTGTACAATGGGGGGGTCAGGGACCCCGAAACACGGGGACCCCCAAACCCCCCGGGACGTGTCCCCAAAGTACCCCAGGTACTGCACAATGGGGGGGTCAGGGACCCCGAAACATGGGGACCCCCAAACCCCCCTGGGACCCCAAACCCCCTGGGACCCCCCAAACCCCACCAGGACCCCCCAAACCCCATCGGGATCCCCAAACCCCCCTGGGACCCCAACCCCCCCGGGACATGTTCCCAAGTACCCCAGGTACTGCAGAATGGGGGGGTCAGGGCACCCCAAAACCCCCAGGGACCCCAAAAGCCGGGCACCCCAAAAGCCCAGGACCCCCAAACCCCACCGGGACATGTCCCTGGGTACTGTGGAACGGGGGTGTCCGGGGGTGTCCCATTTTGGGGTGCCCTATTTCAGGGGGTCCCATTTCGGGGTGCCCTGGGGGGCTCCTATTTTGGGGGTGTCCCATTTTTGGGTGTCCTGGGGGTTCCCTGGGGGTTCCCAGGGGGTGCCCCATTTTGGGTTGTCCCAGGGGGTTCTCATTTTGGGGTGTCCCGTTTTCAGGGTCCCAGGGGTGCCCCATTTCGGGGTGTCCCAGGGGTGTCCCGTTTTGGGGTGTCCCATTTTTGGGGGTGCCCGTTGCTGGTGGTGCAGAACCCACAGTCCCACGGGGGTTCCCATTTGGGGGTGTCCCTGGGGGTTCCCATTTTTGGGGTGCCCCGGGGTGTCCCATTTGGGGGTGCCCTGGGGGGGGTCCCCGTTATGGGGTGTCCCGGGGTGGGGTTCCCACTTTGGGGTGCCCTGTTTTGGGGTGTCCTGTTTTTGGGGTCCCAGGGTGTCCCAGGGGGTGTCCCATTTGGGGGTGCCCCGGGGGGGGTCCCCGTTATGGGGTGTCCCGGGGTGGGGTTCCCATTTTGGGGTGCCCTGTTTTGGGGTGTCCTGTTTTTGGGGTCCCAGGGTGTCCCAGGGGGTGTCCCATTTTGGGGTGTCCCATTTTGGGGTGTCCCGGGGGGGTTCCCATTTTGGGGTGTCCCATGTGGGGGTGTCCCAGGGGGGCGTCCCCAGGGGGTTCCCATTTTTGGAGTGTCCCACGTGGGGGTGTCCTGGGGGGTGCCCCATTTGGGGGTGACACACGTTGCTGGTGGCGCAGCACCCACAGTCCCACAGGGGTTCCCATTTTGGCCTGTCCCATTTTGGGGTGTCCCAGGGGGTGCCCATTTGGGGGTTCCCATTTTGGGGTGTCCCATGTGGGGGTGTCCCAGGGAGGTTCCCATTTTCGGGTGTCCCATGTGGGGGTGTCCCGGGGGGTTCCCATTTTGGGGTGTCCCGGGGAGGTTCCCATTTTGGGGTGTCCCATTTCGGGGTGTCCCGGGGGGGTGTCCCAGGGGTGTCCCATGTGGGGGTGTCCCAGGGGGGTTCCCATTTCCGGAGTGTCCCATGTGGGGGTGTCTTGGGGGGGTATCCTGGGGGGGGTTCCCATTTGGGGGTGTCCCAGAGGGTTCCCATTTTGGGGTGTCCTGGGGGGTGTCCCGGGGAGGTTCCCATTTTGGGGTGTCCCATTTTGGGGTGTCCCGGGGGTGTCCCATTTTGGGGTGTCCTGGGGGGGTGTCCCGGGGGGGTTCCTGTTTGGGGTGTCCCATTTGGGGGTGTCCCATGTGGGGGTGTCCCATTTGGGGGTGTCCCAGAGGTGTCCCATGTGGGGGTGTCCTGGGGGGTTCCCGTTTGGGGGTGTCCCAGGGGGGTGTCCCGGGCGGGTTCCCATTTTGGGGTGTCCCATTTTGGGGTGTCCCGGGGGGTTCCCATTTTCGGAGTGTCCCATGTGGGTCTGTCCCAGGGGGTGTCCCATTTTGGGGTGTCCCATTTTGGGGTGTCCCAGGTGTCCCGTTTGGGGGTGACTCACGTTGCTGGTGGCGCAGAACTGCCGCTGCCCGTCCTTGATCTCGGGGGTGAATTTCTGCAGCAGCGCCTTCTGCACCCGCCAGATGGGGGGGGGCTCGCGGCCCGTCTGCAGCGCCAGCTGGGGACCCCAAAAATGAACCCCTGGATACACCCCCATAGACCCCCCTGCACCCCCAAACCCGCCCCTGCACCCGCCAGATGGGGACCCCAAAAATGAACCCCTGGATACACCCCCATACACCCCCATAGACCCCCCTGCACCCGCCAGATGGGGGGGGCTCGCGGCCCGTCTGCAGCGCCAGCTGGGGACCCCAAAAATGGCCCCTGGATAGACCCCCCCTGTACCCCCATATACCCCCAAACCTGCCCCTGCACCCGCCACATGAGGGGGGGGCTCGCGGCCCGTCTGCAGCGCCAGCTGGGGACCCCAAAAGTGACCCCCTGCACCCCCAAACCTGCTCCAGCCTGATCCCTCTGCTGACGCTTCCCAGTGACTCCCAGTGACTCCCAGTGCTCCCCATGACTCCCAATGACTCCCAATGACTCCCAATGACTCGAAGTGACTCCTGGTGACTCCCAGTGACTCCCAATCACTCCCACTGACTACCATTGACTCGAAGTGACTCCAATGACTCGAAGTGACTCTCAATGACTCTCAATGACTCCCAATCACTCCCACTGACTACCCTTGACTCCCAATGACTCCCAATGACTCAAAGTGACTCCCAACGACTCCCAATGACTCCCAGTGACTACCATTGACTCCAAATGACTCCCAATGACTGCCAATGACTCGAAGTGAGTCCCAATAACTGCCAGTGACTCCCATTGACTGCCATTGACTCCCAATGACTCGAAGCGACTCCCAATGACCCCCATTGACTACCATTGACTCCAAATGACTCCCAATGACTCCCAATGACTCCCAGTGACTCCCAGCGACTCCCAATGACTTGAAGTGACTCCCAATGACTCGAAGTGACTCCCAGTGACTCTCAACGACTCCCAGTGACTTGAAGTGACTCCCAATGACTCCCAGTGACTCCCAATGACTCCCATTGACTACCATTGACTCCTAATGACTCCCAGTGACTCCCAATGACTTCCAATGACTCCCAACAACTCCCAACGACTCTCATTGACTACCAATGACTCCCAATGACTCCCATTGACTCCCAATGACTTCCAATGACTCCCAACAACTCCCAGTGACTCCCAACGACTCTCATTGACTACCAATGACTCCCAATGACTCCCATTGACTCCCAATGACTTCCAATGACTCCCAACAACTCCCAGTGACTCCCAACAACTCCCAGTGACTCCCAACGACTCTCATTGACTCCCAATGACTCCCAATGACTCCCATTGACTCCTAATGACTTCCAATGACTCCCATTGACTACCAATGACTCAAAGTGACTCCCAATGACTCTCACTGACTCCCAGTGCCTCCCAATGACTCCCAGTGTCCCCCAGCGGCACCTTGAGCGCGGGGATGTCGTCGGCGCGCACCACGAACTCGTCCCTCTCGCGGAAGATGCCCTCCCCCCGTTCCCAGTGCTCCCAGTGACTCCCAGTGACTCCCAATGACTCCCAGTGACTCCCAGTGCCCCCAATGACTCCCATCGACTACCATTGACTGCCATTGACTACCATTGACTCCCAATGACTCCAATGACTCGAAGTGACTCCCAATGACTCCCAATGACTCCCAGTGACTCCCAGTGCCCCCAATGACTCCCATCGACTACCACTGACTGCCATTGACTACCATTGACTCCCAATGACTCCAATGACTCGAAGTGACTCCCAATGACTCCCAATGACTCCCAGTGACTCCCAGTGCCCCCAATGACTCCCATTGACTACCATTGACTCCCAACAACTCCCAATGACTTGAAGTGACTCCCAATGACTCCCAATGACGCCCAGTGACTCCCAGTGCTCCCAATGACTCGCAATGACTACCACTGAGTCCCAATGACTCCAATGACTTGCAATGACTCCAATGACTCCCACTGACTCCCAATGACTCCCATTGACTAGCATTGACTCCCAATGACTCCCATTGACTCCCAATGACTCCCAAAGACTCCCAATGACTCCCATTGACTCCCATTGACTACTAATGGCTCCCAATGACTCCCATTGACTACCAATGGCTCCCAAGACTCCCAGTGACTCCCAGTGCCTCCAATGACTCCCATTGACTCCCATTGACTCCCAATGACTCCTATTGACTACCAATGACTCCCAATGGCTCCCAGTGACTCCCAATGATTCAAATGACTCCCAATGACTCCAATGACTCCCAATGATTCCCAGTGACTCCCAGTGACTCCCAATGATTCCCAGTGACTCCCAATGACTCCCAGTGACTGTAATGACTTCCAATGATTCCAATGAATCCCAATGACTCTAATGACTTCCAATGACTCCCAGTGACTCCAAATGACTCCCAGTGAGTCCCAATGACTCCAATGACTCCAATGACTCCCAGTGACTCCCAATGACTTCCAATGACTCCCAGTGACTCCCAACGACTCCCAATGACTTGAAGTGACTCCCAGCGGCTCCCAGTGCCCCCCAGTGGCACCTTGAGCGCAGGGATGTCGTCGGCGCGCACCACGAACTCGTCCCTCTCGCGGAAGATGCCCTCCCCCCGCTCCCAGTGCTCCCAGTGACTCCCAACGACTCCCATTGACTCCCAGTGCCTCCAATGACTCCCATTGACTACCATTGACTGCCATTGACTCCCAATGACTCCCAATGACTCCAATGACTCCCAATGACTTCCATTGATTACCATTGACTCCCAATGACTCCCAATGACTCCCAATGACTCCCATTGACTCCCAATGACTCCCAATGACTCCCAATGCTCCCAATGACTCCCATTGACTACCATTGAGTCCCAATGACTCCAATGACTCCCAATGACTCCCAGTGGTTCCCAATGACTCCCATTGACTAGTATTGACTCCCAATGACTCCCAATGACTTGACTCCCAATGACTTCCAATGACTCCCAACAACTCCCATTGACTCCCACTGACTCCCACTGACTCCCAGTGCCTCCCAGTGGCTCCCAGTGCCCCCCAGTGGCACCTTGAGCGCGGGGATGTCGTCGGCGCGCACCACGAACTCGTCCCTCTCGCGGAAGATGCCCTCCCCCCGCTCCCAGTGCTCCCAGTGACTCCCAAAGACTCCCAAAGACTCCCAATGACTCCCATTGACTACCATTGACTACCAATGGCTCCCAATGACTCCCATTGACTACCAATGGCTCCCAATAACTCCCAATGACTCCCATTGACTTCCAATGACTCCCAATGCTCCCAATGACTCCCATTGACTACCATTGAGTCCCAATGATTCGCAATGACTCCAATGACTCCCAATGACTCCCAGTGGCTCCCAATGACTCCCATTGACTAGCATTGACTCCCAATGACTCCCAATGACTTGACTCCCAATGACTTCCAATGACTCCCAACAACTCCCATTGACTCCCACTGACTCCCACTGACTCCCAGTGCCTCCCAGTGGCTCCCAGTGCCCCCCAGTGGCACCTTGAGCGCGGGGATGTCGTCGGCGCGCACCACGAACTCGTCCCTCTTGCGGAAGATGCCCTCCCCCCGCTCCCAGTGCTCCCAGTGACTCCCAAAGACTCCCAAAGACTCCCAATGACTCCCATTGACTACCATTGACTACCAATGGCTCCCAATGACTCCCATTGACTACCAATGGCTCCCAATAACTCCCAATGACTCCCATTGACTCCCAATGACTCCCAATGACTCCCAATGCTCCCAATGACTCCCATTGACTACCATTGAGTCCCAATGAGTCGCAATGACTCCAATGACTCCCAATGACTCCCAGTGGCTCCCAATGACTCCCATTGACTAGCATTGACTCCCAATGACTCCCAATGACTCGACTCCCAATGACTTCCAATGACTCCCAACAACTCCCATTGACTCCCAACGACTCCCACTGACTCCCAGTGCCTCCCAGTGGCTCCCAGTGCCCCCCAGTGGCACCTTGAGCGCGGGGATGTCGTCGGCGCGCACCACGAACTCGTCCCTCTCGCGGAAGATGCCCTCCCCCCGCTCCCAGTGACTCCCAAAGACTCCCAAAGACTCCCAATGACTCCCATTGACTACCATTGACTACCAATGGCTCCCAATGACTCCCATTGACTACCAATGGCTCCCAATAACTCCCAATGACTCCCATTGACTCCCAATGACTCCCAATGACTCCCAATGCTCCCAATGACTCCCATTGACTACCATTGAGTCCCAATGAGTCGCAATGACTCCAATGACTCCCAATGACTCCCAGTGGCTCCCAATGACTCCCATTGACTAGCATTGACTCCCAATGACTCCCAATGACTCGACTCCCAATGACTTCCAATGACTCCCAACAACTCCCATTGACTCCCAACGACTCCCACTGACTCCCAGTGCCTCCCAGTGGCTCCCAGTGCCCCCCAGTGGCACCTTGAGCGCGGGGATGTCGTCGGCGCGCACCACGAACTCGTCCCTCTCGCGGAAGATGCCCTCCCCCCGCTCCCAGTGACTCCCAAAGACTCCCAAAGACTCCCAATGACTCCCATTGACTACCATTGACTACCAATGGCTCCCAATGACTCCCATTGACTACCAATGGCTCCCAATAACTCCCAATGACTCCCATTGACTCCCAATGACTCCCAATGACTCCCAATGCTCCCAATGACTCCCATTGACTACCATTGAGTCCCAATGACTCGCAATGACTCCAATGACTCCCAATGACTCCCAGTGGCTCCCAATGACTCCCATTGACTAGCATTGACTCCCAATGACTCGACTCCCAATGACTTCCAATGACTCCCAACAACTCCCATTGACTCCCAACGACTCCCACTGACTCCCAGTGCCTCCCAGTGGCTCCCCGTGCCCCCCAGTGGCACCTTGAGCGCGGGGATGTCGTCGGCGCGCACCACGAACTCGTCCCTCTCGCGGAAGATGCCCTCCCCGCCGCTCTCGGCCGCGTCCTCGTCGGTGTCCCCGCACACGGCCGCCGTCTCCTGCTTCTGCGCCAGGTGCAGCGCCCGTGCCTCCGCCGCCTCGCGCTCGGGGGAGGGGGGCGGGGGGGGCAGCGGGGGGGGCGGCGGGGGGGGCGCGGGGAGGGGGGAGGTGGCGGGGGGAGGAGGTGGGGGGGGTGGGGGCGGAGCGGGGGCGGGAGGGGGAGGGGGGCTGGGGGAGGGGGTGGGGGTGGGGGGGTGCTCCTGCGGGGGGGGGACGTCTGGGGGGAGAGAAATGGGGGGGGGGTGTCAGTGATGGGGGATGGGGGGGGCTAAGGGACCCTGTGAGCCACCGGGGGTCATGTGACCCCCAGAAGGTTCCTGTGACCCCATGAGGTCCCTACGACCCCCAGTGACCCCCCATACGGTCCCTATGAGCCCCAGAGACCCCAAGAGACCCCAGTGCCCCCCATACAGTCCCTCTGACCCCCAGTGACCCCCATGCGGTCCCTATGAGTCCCAGTGACCCCCAGAAGGTCCCTATGAGCCCCAGAGACCCCAAGGGACCCCCATACAGTCCCTATGAGCCCCAGTGACCCCATACGGTCCCTATGACCCCCAGTGACCCCAGTGACCCCCAGAAGGTCCCTATGAGCCCCAGTGACCCCCATAAGGTCCCTATGAGCCCCAGAGACCCCAGTGACCCCCATACGGTCCCTATGAGCCCCAGTGACCCCATAAGGTCCCTATGAGCCCCAGTGACCCCAGTGCCCCCCATACGGTCCCTATGACCCCCAGTGACCCTATTGACCCCATAAGGTCCCTATGAGCCCCAGTGACCCCCATGTGGTCCCTATGAGCCCCAGTGCCCCCCATAAGGTCCCTATGACCCCCAGTGACCCTATTGACCCCATATGGTCCCTATGAGCCCCAGTGACCCCCATAAGGTCCCTATGAGCCCAAGTGACCCCCATGTGGTCCCTATGAGCCCCAGTGCCCCCCATAAGGTCCCTATGACCCCCAGTGACCCTATTGACCCCATATGGTCCCTATGAGCCCCAGTGACCCCAGTGCCCCCCATACGGTCCCTATGACCCCCAGTGACCCTATTGACCCCATAAGGTCCCTATGAGCCCCAGTGCCCCCCATAAGGTCCCTATGACCCCCAGTGACCCTATTGACCCCATAAGGTCCCTATGAGCCGCAGTGACCCCAAGAGACCCCAGTGACTCCATAAGGTCCCTAAGAGCCCCAGAGACCCCATAAGGACCCTATGACCCCCAGAGACCCCAGTGACCCCCATAAGGTCCCTATGAGCCCCAGGGACCCCCATACAATTCCTATGACCCCCAATGACCCCCATATGGTCCCTATGAGCCCCAGTGACCCCATACAATTCCTATGACCCCAATGACCCCCATATGGTCCCTATGAACCCCAGAGACCCCTGTGACCACCAAAGGCCCCAGTGACCCCAAGAGACCCCAGTGACCCCCATATGGTCCCTATGAGCCCCTGTGACCCCAGTAGGTCTCTATGACCCCCAGTGACCCCAGTGACCCCATATGGTCCCTATGACCCCCAATGACCCCCATATGGTCCCTATGAACCCCAGAGACCCCTGTGACCACCAAAGGCCCCAGTGACCCCCATACGGTCCCTATGAGCCCCAGTGACCCCAAGAGACCCCAGTGGCCCCCATATGGTCCCTATGAGCCCCTGTGACCCCAATGACCCCCATACAGTCCCTATGACCCCCAGAGACCCCAGTGACCCCATATGGTCCCTATGAGCCCCAGTGACCCCATATGGTCCCTATGACCCCCAGTGACCCCATAAGGTCCCTATGAGCCCCAGTGACCCCATATGGTCCCTATGACCCCCAGTGACCCCATAAGGTCCCTATGAGCCCCAGTGACCCCCTAAGGTCCCTATGAGCCCCAGTGACTCCATAAGGTCCCTATGACCCACAGTGACCCCCATATGTTCCCTCTGAGCCCCAGTGACCCCATAAGGTCCCTATGACCCCAGTGACCCCCATATGTTCCCTCTGCGCCCCAGTGACCCCATAAGGTCCCTATGACCCCCAGTGACCCCCATATGTTCCCTCTGCGCCCCAGTGACCCCATAAGGTCCCTATGACCCCCAGTGACCCCCATACGGTCCCTCTGCCCCCCAGCGACCCCAGGAGCCCCCAGCGCCCCCCGTTGTCCGCACCGTGCGCGTCGGCGTCGCGGCGCTCGGGGGGGTCGTAGAGCGCGGAGATGGCGGAGCAGATGCTGTCCTGCAGGTCCTGGTTCTTGCCCACCGAGTCCTCCTCGTCGGACGAGAACGACGGCAGCGTCTCCAGGTTGCGCTTGAGCTCCTCGTCCAGGCGCTTGCAGGGGCTGGGGCACATGGGCAGCCCCTCCCCCTCCGCCCCCTCCAGCGCCGCCGCCCCCCCCCCCGGCAGCACGAATTGGGGGGGGCGGGGGGCGCGGGAGGGGCTGCCGGGGGGGGGCGGGGGGGGCTGGCGCTTGCCGGCCTTGAGGAAGTCCAGGAAGGACGCCATGAAGCCCGACTTGAGCTCCGGAGCCTTGTCGTCCGCCTCCTTGAGCTTGGCCTTGGCGCGGCACGGCGCCGCAGGATCGGGCCCCGGGGGGGCGGGGGGGACCCCCGGCTCGGGGGGGGGCGGCGGGGGATGGGCGGCGGCCTTGGGGACGGGGAGCTTGAGCTGCAAAGAGAGGGGGGGGGGGGACATGGGGGACACAGTGGCAACCAGTGGCCCCAGTGCCACCCAGTGTCTCCCAGTACCACCCAGTGGCCCCCAGTGTCCCCAGTGCCACCCAGTGCCACCCAGTGCCCCCCAGTTCCATCCAGTGCCACCCACTGTCCCCAGTGCCCCCCGAGTCCCCAGTACCACCCAGTGCCCCCCAGTTCCACCCAGTGCCACCCAGTGTCCCCAGTGCCCCCCAGTTCCACCCAGTGTCCCCAGTACCACCCAGTGCCCCCCAGTTCCATCCAGTGCCACCCAGTGTCCCCAGTGCCACCCCATGTCTAACAGTGTCCCCAGTGCCTCCCAGTGTCCCCCAGTGTCCCCAGGGCCACCCAGTGTCCCCAGTACCACCCAGCGCCACCCAATGTCACCCAGTGTCCCCAGTGCCACCCAATGTCTCCCAGTGCCCCCCAGTTCCATCCAGTGCCACCCAGTGTCTCCCAGTGTCCCCAGTGCCACTCAGTGTCCCCAGTGCCACCCAGTACCACCCAGTGCCACCCAGTTCCATCCAGTGCCACCCAGTGTCCCCAGTGCCACCCCATGTCTAACAGTGTCCCCAGTGCCTCCCAATGTCCCCCAGTTCCACCCAGTGTCCCCCAGTTCCATCCAGTGCCCCCCAGTGTCCCCCAGTTCCATCCAGTGCCACCCAGTGTCCCCAGTGCCACCCCCATGTCTAACAGTGTCCCCAGTGCCTCCCAATGTCCCCCAGTTCCACCCAGTGCCCCCCAGTTCCATCCAGTGCCACCCAGTGTCCCCAGTGCCACCCAGTTCCACCCAGTGTCACCCAATGTCTCCCAGTGTCCCCAGAGTCCCCACTACCACCCAGTGCCCTCCAGTTCCACCCAGTGTCCCCCAGTTCCATCCAGTGCCACCCAGTGTCCCCAGTGCCACCCCCATGTCTAACAGTGTCCCCAGTGCCTCCCAATGTCCCCCAGTTCCACCCAGTGTCCCCAGTACTACCCAGTGCCCCCAGTGCCCCCCAGTGCCCCCAGTGCCCCCCAGTGTCACCCAGTGTCTCCCAGTGTCCCCAGTGCCACCCAGTGTCCCCAGTGCCACCCAGTACCACCCAGTGCCCCCCAGTGTCCCCAGTTCCATCTAGTGCCACCCAGTGTCTCCCAGTTCCATCCAGTGCCACCCAGTGTCTCCCAGTGTCCCCAGTGTCACCCAGTGCCCCCCAGTTCCATCCAGTGCCACCCAGTGTCCCCAGTGCCACCCCATGTCTAACAGTGTCCCCAGTGCCTCCCAGTGTCCCCCAGTGTCCCCAGGGCCACCCAGTGTCCCCAGTACCACCCAGTGCCACCCAATGTCACCCAGTGTCCCCAGTGCCACCCAATGTCTCCCAGTGCCCCCCAGTTCCATCCAGTGCCACCCAGTGTCTCCCAGTGTCCCCAGTGCCACTCAGTGTCCCCAGTGCCACCCAGTACCACCCAGTGCCCCCCAGTTCCATCCAGTGCCCCCCAGTTCCATCCAGTGCCACCCAGTGTCCCCAGTGCCCCCCAGTGTCCCCAGTTCCATCCAGTGCCACCCAGTGTCCCCGCCACCCCATGTCTAACAGTGTCCCCAGTGCCTCCCAGTGTCCCCCAGTTCCACCCAGTGTCACCCAGTGTCCCCAGTGCCCCCCAGTGTCCCCAGTGCCCCCCAGTGTCACCCAGTGCCCCCCAGTGTCACCCATTGTCCCCAGTGCCACCATCATCCAGTGTCCCCAGTACCACCCAGTGCCACCCAATGTCTCCCAGTGTCCCCAGTGCCACCCAATGACCCCCAGAAGGTCCCTAAAGGTCCCAGAAGGTCCCTGTGATCCCCAGAGAGCCCCTACCGCTCCCTATGACCCCCAGAAGGTCCCAATGACACCGAGAAGGTCCCTAAAGGTCCCAGAAGGTCCCAATGACCCCAAGATGGTCCCTATGAGCCCCAGAAGGTCCCTATGATCCCCAGAAGGTCCCAATGACACCCAGAAGGTCCCTAAAGGTCCCAGAAGGTCCCTATGACCCCCAGAGGTCCCTAATGCTCCCTATGACCCCCAGAAGGTCCCTATGACCCCCAGAAGGTCTCTACGGGTCCCTATGACCCCCAGAAGGTCCCTACAGGGCCCAGAAGGTCCCTACAGACCCCAATGACCCCCAGAAGGTCCCTAAAGGTTCCTACGACCCCCAGAAAGTCCCTAATGCTCCCTATGACCCCCAGGAGGTCCCTAAAGGTCCCAGAAGGTCCCTAAAGACCCCAATGACCCCCAGAAGGTCCCTAACGCTGCCTATGACCCCCAGGAGGTCCTTATGACCCCCAGAAGGTCCCTAATGCTCCCTATGACCCCCAGAAGGTCCCTACAGGTCCCAGAAGGTCCATATGACCTCCAGAAGGTCCCTAATGCTCCCTATGACCCCCAGAAGGTCCCTAAAGGTCCCAGAAGGTCCCTACAGACCCCAATGACCCCCAGAAGGTCCCTAAAGGTTCCTACGACCCCCAGAAAGTCCCTAACGCTCCCTATGACCCCCAGGAGGTCCCTACAGGTCCCAGAAGGTCCATATGACCTCCAGAAAGTCCCTAACGCTCCCTATGACCCCCAGGAGGTCCCTAAAGGTCCCAGAAGGTCCATATGACCTCCAGAAGGTCCCTAACGCTCCCTATGACCCCCAGAAGGTCCCTGAAGGTCCCTAAAGACCCCAGAAGGTCCCTAATGCTCCCTATGACCCCCAGAAGGTCCCTATGACACCCAGGAGGTCCCTAAAGGTTCCTATGACCCCCCCAGAAGGTCCCTAAACAGCCCAGAAGGTCCCTACAGGTCCCAGAAGGTCCCTATGACCCCCAGGATGCCCCTATGACCCCCAGAAGATCCCTAAAGAGCCCAGAAGGTCCCAATGACCCCCAGAAGGTCCCTAATGCTCCCTATGACCCCCCAGGAGGTCCTTATGACCCCCAGAAGGTCTCTACAGGTCCCAATGACCCCCAGAAGTCCCTACAGGTCCCAGAAGGTCCCAACGACTCCCAGAAGGTCCCTAAAGACCCCAGAAGGTCCCTATGACCCCCAGAAGGTCCCTAAAGAGCCCAGAAGGTCCCAATGACCCCCAGAAGGTCCCAATGACTCCCAGAAGGTCCTTAATGCTCCCTATGAGCCCCAGAAGGTCCCTAAAGGTCCCAGAAGGTCCCTATGACCCCCAGAAATCCCTACATGTCCCTATGACCCCCAAAAGGTCCCAATGACCCCCAGAAGGTCCCTAACGCTCCCCATGACCCCCAGAAGGTCTCTACAGGTCCCAATGACCCCCAGAAGGTCCCTATGATCCCCAGAACGTCCCTAAAGGTCCCAGAAGGTCCCTATGATCCCCAGAAGGTTCCTAACACTCCCTATGACCCCCAGAAGGTCCCTAATGCTCCCTATGACCCCCCAGGAGGTCCTTATGACCCCCAGAAGTCCCTACAGGTCCCAATGATCCCCAGAAGTCCCTACAGGTCCCAGAAGGTCCCAACGACTCCCAGAAGGTCCCTAAAGAGCCCAGAAGGTCCCTATGACCCCCAGAAGGTCCCTAATCCTCCCTATGACCCCCAGAAGGTCCCTAAAGAGCCCAGAAGGTCCCAATGACCCCCAGAAGGTCCCAATGACTCCCAGAAGGTCCCTAATGCTCCCTATGAGCCCCAGAAGGTCCCTAAAGGTCCCAGAAGGTCCCTATGACCCCCAGAAGGTCCCTAACGCTCCCTATGACCCCCAGAAATCCCTACATGTCCCAATGACCCCCAGTAGGTCCCTGAAGGTCCCAAAGACCCCCAGAAGGTCCCTATGACCCCCAGGAGGTCCCTAACGCTCCCTATGACCCCCAGAAGGTCCCAATGACCCCCAGAAGGTCCCTAATGCTCCCTATGACCCCCAGAAGGTGCCTACAGGTCCCAGAAGGTCCCCATGACTCCCAGGAGGTCCCAGAAGGTCCCAATGACCCCCAGAAGGTCCCTACAGGTCCCTATGACCCCCAGGAGGTCCTTATGACCCCCAGAAGGCCCCTAACGGTCCCAATGACCCCGAGAGGTCCCTACACGTCCCAATGACCCCCAGAAGGTCCCTATAACCCCCAGAAGGTCCCTATGACCCCCAGAGAGCCCCCAACGCTCCCTATGACCCCTAGAAGGTCCCTACAGGTTCCTATGACCCCCAGAAGGTCCCTAAAGGTCCCTAATGCTCCCTATGACCCCCAGAAGGTCCCTACAGGTCCCAATGACCCCCAGAAGATCCCAAGGACCCCCAGAGAGCCCCCACCGCTCCCTCCGACCCCCCAAACGCCCCCGCGCCCCCCCCGCCCCAACTCACCTTGAGCGGCCGCAGCGCGTCCCCGTCCCCCCCCGGCTCCTCCGCCCCCTTCCTGCCGCGGCCCCGGCCCCGGCCCCGGGGGGGCTTCTTGTTGCCCCCGTCGGGGGGCGGGAAAGCGGCGGCGGCGGGGGGCGGCGGCGGTTGAGCCAGGGGGCGGATGCGGGGGCGGCCGCGGGGGCGGGGGGGCCCCTCGCGTTTGGGTTTGGTGGGTTTGCGCCCCCGCTTCTTGGGGGCGGGGTGGGCGCCGGGGGGGGGGCAGAAGTCGATGTCGGGGGGGGGGCTGAGGCTGGGCCGGGCGCGGCAGCTGGAGATGAGGTCGGGGAGCAGGTCGGGGAGCCGGCGGCTGTTGAGCCGGATGTCGGCGGGGACGGCCGCCTTGTCCTCGTCATCCTCGAACTCGTACTCCTGCGCGTAGTTCTTCTTGGGGGGGGGCGGGAAGGGGTCGCGCTTGCGCAGCAGGTGGAACGACGACGTCTTGAGCAGCTTCTTGGGTTTGGACGAGCAGAAGAGCGGCGTGGGTGGGTGGGGGGGCTTGGGGGGGTCGCCCCCCCCAGTGCTCTGGATCAGCCCCAGCGGCTCCGTGTTGACGGTGGAGGGCAGCTCGTGCTTGGCGGCGGCGGCGGGGGGGGCGTCCAGCGTTAAGGCGGGGGGGGCGGCGGCGGCGGCGCAGAAGGGGGGGTAGGGTTGGCCCATGTCGTACGGGGGGGGTTTCATGGCGGCTCGGGCGCCGTCGTCATCGTCGTCGGGGGGTTTGGCGAAGTCTTCGGGGGGGGGCCCGAACATGTCCTCCATCCCCGGGAAGAAGCCGCGCTCCTCGTCCTGCAGCAGCGCGTCCGGGAAGCAGATGGACGTGAGCGGCACGAAGCGGCTTTTCCCCCCCGCCGGGCTCCCCCCTTCGGAAAATTGGTCTTTGCTTTCCAGCTGGGGGGGGGCGGGCACGGCCGGGCCCCCCTCGGGGTCCAGCAGGTGACCCGGGGGGCCCTGCACCCCCCCGGGCTGCGCCAAGTGCGGCTCCAAGCCCAGGGGGGGCTCCAGGAAGTCTTGGATCTCCTGGGGGGGCGGCAGCACCTCCATAGAGTCCGGGGGGAGCGGGGGGGGCCCCTGGTGCAAATGGGCCTCGAGGAGCAGCTGCGGGGAGGGGGCGGCCGGGGGGGCGGTGGCGGCGGGGGGGGGCGGCGGCGGCGGCGGGGGGGGCGGCGGGGGGGGCGGCATGCGCTGCTGTTCCAAGAGGTGAACGTCCAGGGCGGGGGGGGGGCGGCCTTTGGGTCTTTGGGGGGGGTGCAGTTGGCTCTGCGTGTGGGTCAAGACGGAGGGCAACAGGGCGCCCCCCCCCGCCCCCCCGGCCACCAAATCGCCGGGGGGGTCCAAGAGCAGCGCGTGGGGCTCCAGGGGGGGGGTCTTGCCCATGTACCCCAAGTCTTTCCCCGGCCCCCCCGCCGCCTTCTTCAGCTCTTGAGCGTACGAGTCGAGCGGCGCCGGAGGCGGGGGGGGCGCGGCGGCGGCGCCGGCGCCGGTCGGGGGGGGGTGGCCGTAATGCACCACCGAGGTGGCCGCCAGCCCCTCGCCCCCCCCCGGGCCGGCCTGGCCGCCCCCCCCGGCCCCCCGATAATCTTTGGGGCGCTCGGCCTTCTTCTTGTCCTTGAGCAGCGCCAGCTCCAGCGCCCCCGGCGCCTCCAGGTTGGAGTTGGGCCGGATGACGCTGTGCAGCTGGTAGCGCTCCTCCGCCTTGCCCAGCGCCCCGAACCCCCCCAGCGCTTTGCCGGGGCCCCCCCCGCGCTCCTCGCAGCCCCCCAAGCCCTCGCGGGGGGGGCTGGGCGCCTGCAGCAGGTGCTGGATCAAGAAATCCTCGTCCTCGCTGCGCTCGGCGCCCAAAAGCTCCGCGTCGCCTTTGCCGCCTTTCCCGAAAGCCGGCGTGCCGGAGGGGGGGGGCGGCCGCTCCAGCGCC